>NC_034595.1:23198-27660 GCF_900095145.1 Mus pahari
TTGACATCTCTTAAAAAAAAAAAAAAAAAAAAAAATAAATAAAAAAAAAAAAAAGAAAAGAAAATAGATGTTTAAAAGAAAAGGAATGTTAGCGCACGTTAGTCTAGAGAGGCCAGAATAGGGCTTCAGGCTCCTTGATCCTGGAATTACTAATGACTATGAACTGTCCCATGTGGGTGCTAGACTCAAGTCCTCTACAAAAGCATCATATGTTCTTAACAACCGAGTGGCCAAGCAACCTCTCCAGTGCCCAACCCTCAAGTTTTAAGTTCCTGATTTTGTGTTGGGCCACACTGATAGTGTCCTCTGCCACACATACAATCATGGCCCTTTGAGGAGGTAGGTACCAGCTGTGCAGCAGGTACCTCCACAGGAGGCTAAGAGGTGTTTGAACTGGGCCTCAGGATGATCGGGTGGAATATGGGCCAGAAAAGGAAGTCACCTCAGCAGTGGGTGGGACTAAGACAGGAAATGCCAGCTAGTGGGCCTGAGTGCAAACCTCCCCTGTCATAGGCACGAGGGACAGGTTTTTGGATCACAGAATAATAACAAGGCCACATTATGGTTTAGAACAACCAGGCAACAATTGGGAAAGGGGCATTTACCTCAAAATTATGTTTGCCTTGGCTTCTGTGAATTTCTATTCAAATGTATTATTCAAAAAACAAAGAAACCAGGCAGGTATCCAATGTGTACATAAGCATAAATAATTAATTTCAGATTAGAATGGAAAGGTTATTCTCCTGTGTGTGTGGGGGGGGACATAAAAGGAAAGATTGGAATTAAACATACAGTTAGGGATGTAACGGACACAGAAGAGTGCCCCTCCCTCATCACCAGAACACTTGCGTCTGGATGGAGCCAGTGCGGTCCTGTAGTGCTACGGCCACAGTGCAGGCGTCTAGTTTCTTGTCAGAGGCTTCTGGGGACCTTACCCACCGTCCTAGAAGATCTGTAAAGATGAAAGCCACCTGTTTTTAAATCTAGAATTCATCATCAGGATAGCTTTTCATTTCCAGCCCCATTCATTATCTGTCTATCTTTTGTTGCTATCCTAAAACTGCTCTGCCTCCTCCACAGTGGCCTCTAACCCAGGTGTGTTCGTGTCATTGCTCAGCTTAGGGAACCTTCCCAAGCAACCCATTTCTTAACTTGGCACACAGGACAGTCCACGGCCGGGTTCCTTTGCCTTGCTGTGCCCTTTCCCCTAGCTAACCTTCTGGGATGCAGTCCTGGGTGACTGCTCATGTTTTTCAAATCCTTGTGTTCTATAAACCTTGTCCTTGTCACCATCAAAGTTTCACCCAACGTGGTAGGCTGGCAAGGACCTATTGCCTCTCTCACCTAAGGCTTTCTTTCCTTGGTCACCTTGGGCAAAATTGACTCCTCTTGCCTGTCTCTTCCCAGACACGGAGAGGTCAGAATGTTATGGTTGCCTAAAAAGGTGTCTCTTTCCCACAAACAAATCACAAGAACAGAGCATTCTGACTCATTCTTGGCTCTTCAACTTAAAAGTTTGGCTCCAAAGGAAGCATAGTTGTTTGCTAATAAGCTGGAGGTGGTGGCACACTCCCTTAGCACTTGGGAGGCAGAGACAGGCAGATCTCTGTAAGTTCACATTCCAGGACTCTGCCAGGCCTATACAGAAAAAACCCTGTCTCAAACCCTGCCTGCACTGTGGCCGTAGCACTACAGGACCGCACTGGCTCCATCCAGACGCAAGTGTTCTGGTGATGAGGGAGGGGCACTCTTCTGTGTCGGTTACATCCCTAACTGTATGTCTCAAAAGAAGAAGAAGAAGGAGAAGGAGGAGAAGGAGAAGGAGGAGGAGGAGGAGGAGGAGGAGGAGAAGGAGAAGGAGAAGGAGAAGGAGAAGGAGGAGAAGGAGAAGGAGGAGGAGGAGGAGGAGGAAGAAGTTGTTTGCCAAAATAAAGCAAAATAAAATTCTGTTGGTGAGCAGAGGTTCTAGGAGCTGAAGCTAACTTGGTGGTGCAGGCTTTCTCAGCACACTTAGGACAGTGTCTCTGGGTTTTTGGGAGAGGTATGCGGGAATACTACTTTCTCATTGTTTTAAGCACTCCTTACCTGCCCCACCCCACCACCATGCTTTCTAGGAATCTGCCATGTGCCCCCCAGGGCCAACTTAACAGTCAGGCCAACTTAACAGCTAGCTTTATGCAAACTGCTGCTACTGAGTAGCTCTGCTCAGATAAAGTCACCTCCGGTCACCCTCTACTCAGGGGTCACTGACCTTCCTCTCTGTTCTGCTCATATTTCCCAGGCTACTATAATCTTTTGGGTCTTGCCACTCCCCTTCACACCCGTAGGCTCTGTCCCTAGCCTTGATTCCCTCCCTGACCTGGGAGACATGCACATTTTGTCCCCTCTGCCCAGAAGAAAATGTCCTGTCCCTTCTTCACCCCTCAGTTCCAACAGCGCCCCCACCCCCACCCCAGTCCCTGCTGTCCCTGACCTGACCTCCCTGTCTCAGGCTACAGAGTCCTCTGCACTGGCGGCCCTTCCCTGGAAACCACATGTCGCAGATTCTACAGTCTGTTTGTCCAAGTGCTGGGTATGTCAGCTCTGAGACCTGGTCCTTTTCTTGGTTCCTTTTCAACTTTTTATTTTCTTTTTGAGAAGCTGGAGCTGGAACCCAGGGCCTTGTACAAGCCAGGCAAGTGTTTTCCCCTCTGAGCTGCACTCAGGGTCCCTTGGCGCCTTTCCAAGCCTGTATCTGTAAACAGGAGTCAAGGTTAACTCCTCAGCGGAGAGACTGTGTTCTGTCTGTTCATTCACTTATTTCCATGGGGATGAGAGCCCAGCAAATCAATGATCTTTTCCCCCAAACTGTGTGTACATTTGACATCTCTTAAAAAAAAAAAAAAAAAAAAAAGACAATTTCTAGACTATTGGCCGAGTATGTGCTTAACCCTAGGTACCATCCCCAGACACTGCAAAATGAAGCCCAACCCCCACCCCGGAGATTCAAATTTGACTGCTTTGCAGTGGCACAGTCCTGACGTCAGCGGGGATCTCCCAGCGATTCAGCCTATGGGAGCCAGGTTGGTATGTAAGGAGCCCTGGGATGAATGCTTACCCAGAGGACGCTGCAGAGATTCCCTAGATCTAGAGGCGGGCCAGACTTGTAATCCCAGAAGTCAGGAGGCTGCAGCAGGGTACAGTGATGAGAATTCGTGGCCAGCCTTTACTACGCATGAAATTAAGGTTACCAATACAATACCAATGTATTGTCCCAGTCCTGAGGCAGAGTAGGTCAGGATTTCTGAGGGAAAGCCAAGTCAGCTGACCTATATAGTTGACATGTGGCTCCAGTGATCCTTAGGTAATTTTGGGGAGACAACTCCAAATTGAGATCCTAACCCACGGTAATGACTGGAGGTCTCTTAGAAATCAGGAATGTCCACGAATGGGCTCACAGCTCAGCAGAGAAAGGGCGCTAAGGAGGTGTGAGGGGTTGCTTGAGGTTGGGTGCTGCCAAGCACGGAGAGAGTAAAAGAAGCAGGACCAGCTGCAGTCAGGGAAGACTACCTGGAAGAGGCAGTCACAAAAGATGGCCAGGACTCCAGCAAGATGGCCTTAGGAAAAGAATAGCTTAGGAGGAAGTATTCAAGGGAGGAGACATCAGGCTGCACCTTTGGCAGACCTTCTTCCATCCTTCAATGTTGCTTTTCTCTCAGGCACACTTAAGTGTCAAGCTTCGTCCCAGAAAGTTTGGTGACCTCTGAGTAGAGTCAGGAGACACCTCATTTGGTATCTGAGTGACACACAAACTTGTGAAATACAAACAGGTTTTTATCTAGTAAAAGGCCAGTCAATACACAGCAAACATTTGCACAATGCTCTAGGATTTCCAAGCAGTTACACAATGACTATTCCCTCTGATGTCACATGTTTTGTGTGTTGGGAGAAATCCCTTGACCTGTGTTTACATGGTAGAGGTGGGGTGGGGCTGTCCCACCTCCATGGCCTGGGGGACCAGATCACAAAGGTACAGTTCACCAGCAGTAACTGATACCTCATACTTCCCTGGTACTTAAGGCCCATGGTGAAGATAATTCCAATGCCAACTGCCCTTTACCCCAGAGAATGTTACCCAAACTCTGATGCCCCAGGGAACCTTGTGGTTCCTGAGACCAACCTCAGATCTGAACAGAAATTGGCAAGCACACGACTCAGGGATTTGTATTACAAGAACCACTTGGGGACTTTATGATCAGGCAAGCTGGGAAATGCTGAACTAGAGATACCATAGCCTTCAATGAGATCAGGCGATGAGACCACAAGTTCAAAACCAGGATCTTCTAGATATACAGTTAAGTGAAACCTTTGCGTCTACAGCTGGACATGTGGGGTCCTTCTTGAAAGGGAGAAAGAGAGAGAGAGAGAGAGAGAGAGAGAGAGAGAGAGAGAGAGAGGAGAAGAAGAAGAAGAAGAAGAAGGA
>NC_034595.1:27798-161175 GCF_900095145.1 Mus pahari
GGGGAGGGAGGGAGGGAGGGAGGGAGGGAGAATGAAAGAAAGAAAAAGAAAGAAAAGGAAGCCATGACTGCTCCTAGGGGTTTAGGTTTTTATTATAGCTACAAAGGAGAGACAGAAGCATCTGGGAAATTCAAAGCAAACGTGACCAGCAGACTGAACTGGGTCATGTGAGGATGTGGGGTGGGGCAGGGTTGGGGGAGTGAGAGGAGGAGAGAGGAACCTGGAGCCAGGAGGGAGCCAGAAGACCGTGAGACCAGAAAACCAGGAACCCAAGAGAGCAAAGGACTGGTAGCCAAAATGACTGAGGTTATTGTATAGGGAAGGGTGGCTCAGGGAAGGGTAGCTCAGGCCCTGGGCTACAGAGCCTAGGGATGGCTGGGCAGACAGGACGACTCTGTAACAGGTCTTGAGGATGCTGGAAATGGCTGGCCTTATGCCAGCTTTGGTATGTAATAGCACTGTAGGGTGTCCCAGGTTTGAGACCTAACATTTCCTGGTGCTCGGGTTTGGGACACTTGGGGAGACTCTCCTAGAGGCAGACTCCCCCCACCACCTACCCCCACCCCCACCCCCGAGTTCAAGGAGCCAGATTTCCTTCTTCCTCTTGTGGAACAGTGGGGCCCTTCAGTTCCCACCAGACTACCATGACTTCTGAACTTAAGTGCATACATGGCAAGTGTGCCATCCACGGAACCCTGATTCTCTGTCACTGACAATCCATGCATTCTCCTGGCCCCTGTGTGTGTGTGTGTGTGTGTGTGTGTGTGTAGGGGAAGATAAACACATAAAGAATATGATGAAATCAATGAATATGATTTTAATAGTCATACAATAAAGATGCAGGGAGTTCCTATTTATATAACAGGACAATAAATAAAGCAGTGAGAAATAAAATAGTAACTCCTGGGAATTATTTAAATTGTAAACACAAGTGCTTACTACTTAGATAATAGCTAAGCATATGTGTGCCATAGTGTGTGTAGAGGTCAGAGGACGGCTTAAGGAGTTATTCCTCAATTTCCACCATGTATATTCTGGGGATTGAATTTAGGTTGTCATGGTTGGTGGCAAGCACCCTTACCCACTGGGCCATCTTGCTAGCCTTGTTTTGTCTTGTTTTTGTTTTGTTTTGAGACAGCAGGGTCTCTCATAGGCCAGATTAACCTCAAATCTACTATGCAGCTGAAGCTGACCTTGATTGAGTGGGACCACCCAGAGGCAGAGGGTGAAATTATCTGCCTGGGTGTTTCTCAGAGCTTCTCCAATTCTCTCCCAGGTTCTCGTTCTCTCTCTCTCTCTCTCTCTCTCTCTCTCTCTCTCTCTCTCTCTCTCTTTTTTTATTATTATTTTCTTTATTTACATTTCAAATGCTATCCCGAAAGTTTCCTATACCCCTCCCCCCACCTCTGCTCCCCTACCCACCCACTCCCACTACTTGGCCCAGGCCTTGCCTTGTGCTGGGTCATATAAAGTTTGCAAGACCAAGGGGCCTCTATTCCCAGTGATGGCCGATTAGGCCATCTTCTGCTACATATGCAGCTAGAGACACAAACTCAGGGGGTACTGGTTAGTTCATATTGTTGTTCCACCTACAGGGTTGCAGCCCCCTTCAGGTCCTTGGGTACTTTATCTAGCTCCTCCATTGGGGACCCTGTGTTCCATCCAATAGCTGGCTGTGAGCATCCACTTCTGTGTTTGCCAGGCACTGGCATAGCCTCACAAGAGTCCGCAATATCAGGGTCCCTTCAGCAGAATCTTGCTGGCATGAGCATTAGTATCTAGGTTTGGTGGCTGATGATGGGATGGACTCCCGAATGGGGTAGTCTCTGGATAGTCCATCCTTTCATCTTAGCTCTAAANTTTGNCTCTGTACCTATATCCTTTCATGAGTATTTTGTTCCTTATTCTAAGGAGGAATGAAGTATCCACNCAATGGTCATCCTTCTTGGTTTTCTTCTGTTTTGCATAATGTATCTTGTGTATTCTAAGTTTCTGGGCTAATATCCGCTTATCAGTGAGTGCATATCTCTCCCAGGTTCTCTTATCTAAAGTTTTTTCTTTTCTGAACCATGGGCAGCAAGAATCTATCTGATCTAAAAAAAAAAAATCTTCTAACAACTGTTCTTCAAACCCTAGTCCTCTTGCCTGAAGCAGCTCTTGAATGCTGCGGACAAATGCCTGTTTAAAATTTTCTAATCCCATTTTCTGCTGTCAACCCCTAAGTGGAATCAGTGTCGGCTCAACACTGTCCCAACTTAGCCCGTATTGGACCTACAGCAGCAATCTTAAAAAAGATGAAGTTTAAAGCTAGCGCTAGCATGAATACCTGTTGCTCACTGTGCCTGATACGATCTTCTTGTTCTTCCCTTCTCGTGGAGCTCCACATAAGACAGAGTTCCCTCAGTCTTGTCCCTCCATGTTCGGGCCCCACATTTGGCGCCATCTATGTGTGATCACCCACAGCCACACTCGAACTGGGTACTCCTGAAAGGTGGGCTGGGGCTTAAAGAGATTAGACTGTGAACAAGTAAGGAGGCTAAGACAACATAGCTGATCAAAGCCCACGAGTTTATTGAGATTCTGAGCTTATATAGAGGAAGGAGACCCACCCCCCCACCAATTCATTTTTGATGCCCTTTGCCAGCTGAAGGTGATCAGCAGGATGCTGTTTCCAGAAGGTCTCAAGGGTCTCAGCAGGTAGCAATAATGTTTTGGAGGAAAGCAGTGGCAGGTGTAGACAATAGAACCTGCTTTGTAAGTCAGAAGGTTCCACCCCAGGTGGTTCCGTGTTTAGTGGCAACAAGGTCTGAATCAGCCTGCTTCAAGGCTGGGGGAGGCAATACTTGATGAACTCCTGATCTTACCTCCACCTATAGAGTGCTGGGATTACAGGCCTGAGTTTGCATGGTGTTGGGGATAGAATCCATCGCTTCATGCATGCTAAGCAAGTATTCTACCAACTGGACTACTTCCCCAGCCCACCCTCCTTTCTTAAATCGTTGAATCTCCAGTAGCCCAGGATGACGAAACCCAGTATGTAGCCAAGGATGACTTTTAACCCTTCACCTTCCTGCATTCACCTCCTAAGTACTAGGTGTGTGCCACATCAAGTTGGCTAGGCAGAGTGGATTTAAACAACAAAGACAGGGTATGGGGGTGTGCTGCTCTGAGCCTGCAACTCTACGGGGACCTAAGCTGTCCCTGCTTCTGCTTGTCAGTCATTGTTCAGGTGAGAGCATCTTTGATCTGTAAAAAGGACCCCACACTCATAGTTTTGAAAGTCTCTGTGTATTGTAGACCTTCTAGCCATTGAGGTTACAGGGCTGCCATGACTTAGCTGATGAGGACATTGTTGCATGTGTAACACTCCTGATAACTCCATGGGATCTCTGACTGGCTCACATAGCTGCAGAGACAGGGAGTGTGCGAGCCAGGGGTTTCCCCCAAGGATAATGACTCTTCTCTTCCCTCCTCTGCTTCTGCACCCATGAGGGCATAGCTCTTCTGAGTGTCTCCAGGTCTCCCAGCCCTGGCTCACACTGTCACTGGGCAGAGGAGCTAGTGCCAGATGGAAGTTGAGTGCAAGAGACACACGCGGAGCCGGCAGCTAAAGGGATTGTTCTGGTTCACCAAGTACCTTCCTGTACTGAGCACTGTATGCTACCAACACCTTAGCTGGGGACAATTAGTCAACCCCACAACCTAAGCCCAGGCCTCTCCCACTCAGGACCCGCTGGAACTTCAGTTCTCTTTGTTGGGAGGAAACTGCTAAGCCTGTTGTCTCACATTTTAAGCAAACCTGAGTTTTTATGGAAAAGGTCTTCAGCTTCAGATGTTTAGGGGCATCTTCAAACATTCAGTGGAAAGCCAGCTGATGCTTCCCAGGAGGAAGAGAAACACCTGGAGATGGGTCTACTCTCTGACCCATAATGCCCTTCTGAACATTTTTCTTGGAATGAAAAAAAAAATAACAAAAATTATCAAAACCTGAAAAACAAAAAAAAACCAAGCAGAAAATTTCTGAATGAAGATATTTCCTCACAGGGCTGGCTATACAAAAACTTGCATATAAGTTAAATAAATTAAAACAGTGTATCACAAGCCTATGGGAAAGAAACCCATGCTTTCAGGGATTTAATAATAGAAAGAAAAAGGACAGAACTCTCTTAAGTGGAAAGTGAAGGATGAAGCCTGTGGTGGTTTGTATACACTTGGCCCAGGGAGTGGCACTATTAGGAGGTGTGGTCTTGTTGGAGTGGATGTGTCACTGTGGGCACGGGCTTCAGACTCTCATCCTAGCTGCCTGGGAGCCTGTCTCCCACTAAGTAGCCTTCAGATGAAGACGTAGAACTCTCAGCTCCTCCTGCACCATGACTGCCTGGATGCTGCCATGCTCCCACCTTGATGATAATGCCCTGATCCTCTGAACCTGTAAGCCAGCCCCAATTAAATGTTGTCCTTGTAAGAGTTGCCTTGGCCATGGTGTCTGTTCACAGCAATAAACCCTAAGACAAAGCCATAAGTTCAGAAGAGCTCCATTTTGCTTCAAGTAAAACAATTATACTTGTGCCTGGAAGACAGGGGAGCGTCTTCAGAACAGGAAATTGCATCACTGATGGTAACTGTTGACTTCTTTACATTTTTCTGAAATACAATTTTAGTTTGGTGAGAACATTTGAGTTTTATAATCAGAAGATTGAGAAATTGGGAGAAGTGCCACACAAGGATGCTATGAGCTGAGCTGTTTCTCAGGCTGCTTGCTCTCTCCCGCCAGCCCTGTTTCCCTTCAGTCCTGCTCTTCTCCCTCAGCCCTGCTCTCTCCATCTCAACCCTGCTCCCTCCGCCCTGTTTTCCCTCCCCCTGCTTTCCCCCCTTAGCCCTGCTCTCCCCATCCTCCCCCTCCCCCCACTCCCCTCCCCCTGCTCTCTCCCCTCAGCCCTACTCCCCCCCATCCTCCCCCTTACCTCTGCTCCTCCCTGCTCTCCCCATCCTCCCCCTCNCCCCTGCTACCCCTCCCCCTCACCTCTGTTCTCCCCATCCTCCTCCCCCTCCTCTCTGCTCCACCCCCTCAACCCTGTTCTTCCCACCCCCGATCCTCCCTCTCACCCCTGCCCCACTCAGCCCTGCTCTCCCTCCTCAGTCCTACTTTTTTCCTCAGCCAGTGAATACTCACAGCTTTGTGAGGGTGTACTGAAGATTGGGAGCTGCAGTGGGAGCCAGGCTCAGGACTTCCTGTACCTGGGGTGCCTGCTGTCCTCCCTCCTGTAAGAGCCACTTCAGATGCCTCTTCCTGTCTCTCCAGCTAGAACACCTGTCACCAACCTCTTCCCGCTGCCAGCCACTCACTCCTTTGTTCACTCCACCACCTCTTCCTCCCAGGGGCTTAAGTTTCACCTCCATTTTGCTTTTTCTGAGGCTTGACTGTAATGCAGGCACAAGGCACACGAGGGCACTAGAGCCATGCTGGTAATGGCCACCCGGTTAGCCTTCTATGGAGGCTGTCCTCCAAAGCAGAGGAATGGGGGGTGGGAGGGTCATGACAAGCCTGAGGGGTTCCCACTCAAGAGGGAGACAGTGAGGGGAAAAAAACCCAACCACCTACCACCACCGCCGCCGGAACAGCTCACAACTCATGACTCCATCAGTCCCACCCGGGGTCCGAGAATGGCACTGGCCAACGGGACCCTCGAAGCTCCTGGCACTTTGGCAAGCCTCTGCCTCCCTGGTCTCTAGTCCCCTCCACCCACTGCTTCTGTGAGGTAGATAAGATGTGCCTTTCCCTCCCCAGCTGGGCCCACGGATCTGCATCTGCTTTATGTTTGCCACACACACACACACACACACACACACACACACACACACAGTTTGTTTGTATATCTATGTATATACATACAAACAACTCCCCCAGAGGCTGTAACACACAGATATGTACACATACACATACAAAAGCAAGCAAGCAAACAAACAAAAGCCCCTCCAGATAAGAACAGTGAGGCAGGGAGGTGAAGCACTTTCCTTCTTCCCCTTAGGACGGCTGGCTGCACATCAGTAGCACCTGAGTCCTGGCTAAGCCCAAGAACATTTCCTGTCTCCAGGTCCTTGTGCTAGGATTAGCCCTATCCAGGCCAGCATGTCCTCTGTGTGCGCATGCGTGCATGCCTGAGGCCCACCATTGTGCAGAGGGAGAATGAGTCCCAGGGTCTTTTTTTTTGGGGGGGGGGGGGGGGCCCCGGGGTTTTTTTTTTGGGGGGGGGGGGGAGGGAAGGTAAGATTACACCCTTGAGTAGGAAAAGCAGGTGGGTTCTCCCCCAGGAGGTGAGGGCCCCTGTCACACTAGGTCTCTCAGTGCTGCTCTGTATGTGATGGAGGGGTTTTCTTGCTTCAGAAAGATTCTAGGCTGCAGAATGATGCTAGCATGACCATAGTGTCAGGGCAAACAACAGGAGTGGCTCAGCAGCACATGCAGGCTTGTGTGCACATACACACACACACACACACACACACACACACACACACACCAGCATCCCTAGCACTTCATAATATCAACCTTCTATGGAGGAAATGGTTCTTCCTTTTGTCATGGCCTGGTTATTTACTTCCAACGATGCCCCAGGAGACCCAGAGTATTTCTACAATGGTACAACAGCACCACAGCGGCCTGTCCAAGTCTCCTGTTGGCTCTGACACCTGATATCTCTACCTGGAACAGCCACACCCCTCTAAAGTCCCTTGTGAACTCTTGCTTCTTCCCCAGGGCCCACCATGCCCTGACTGTTGTAAACAGAGCCAGTCACTCACGTGTCCCTGACTCCACACCCCTGCTATGGCCTGTACTGTGTTCAGTTATCTCTTGTTTGTTTTTCCCACCCAGGAAACCCTCTGAGTCCAGAGGCAGGGTCCCTTTACCTCAATATCCACCAGGGAGCACTCAATGGATGTCAGCTGAGTCAATTTTTTTTCCATGTAAGAAGCTCATAAAGGACCCAGCTTCCTCATCTAGAGGGAGCCAGGTTCCTTCTCTCCTGAGAGTGTCCCTTTGAGGGATGACATAGCTCATCTTTGGCAGGCAGGTAGCCATCTGCAAAGATTCCTGCGGTCTCTGGTTGCATTTGAGAGAAACTAAACATAAAACATGGAACACAGGGTGTTTGAACAAGGCACGTGTACATTCAACGTGTCACATACAATGGACCTCACAAGGTAGTTTATCATCCAGAGTCAAAACTCAATAGGGCCCATTGCAATAAGGGAGCCACTAGGGTCTCAAAGGTGCATGCCCTTGAGATTTCAACAGATTTGCTTAGGAAGTGACAAGTTTGCTGGATTGTACTGAGTCACCTGAGGCCCCTCCCTTCAGGGGCATCCATGGGTCAACTCCAAAAGTAAGTCTGCTTACCCCAGGGTTTCTGATGAGCTGTCCCTAGGGACATTTGAAGCACTTGCCCTTCTTAGACCCTTGGTCAAGTGACACCAAACATCTGAATGTCTTGGTCCTCTGAGGACTGCGGCTGCAGAGCCTGAGGGTGGAAGGGTGTCTCTGCTTTTGACGTGAGGCCTTCCTGTCACGGAGAGCCACCAGCCAGAGTTGCTCAGACCCTGAAGTCTTGGGCCATTCCCAACTTCCCTACTATGAAGGGCTGCTCAGAGAACCCCTCCGGAATACGCTGAAAGACCAGCAAGTCCCCCACACCCCCAAGAAAGCCTTTCTTTCTGCAGAAGCCATCTTGCTCTGTTGGTCCACCAAAAGGGCTCTTTGATTCCACAGTGCTCAAGGACAAGCTGCTGAGGTGGCCCCGGGCATCGTGGCCTATAATGAAGCCAGCAAAAGGAAAGAAGGAAAGACAGCCCTGAGGGGCCTGTTGGTGGCTGGCACTTGTGCTCTGGGACAAAAAGCTGAGATTGTGTGTGTAGCAGCAGCTTCTTTTCCTCCTCAAGGAACTCCAGCTCATCCACCCTCCCCCTATTAATTGGCAGCAGATTAAAAAAAAAAAAAAAAGTCAAAACAAAAACCAAATCAACGCTAGTACCCTGAATGTGAAGGTTTCAGAGATGGAAAAGCCCTTTCAATTGTTAGATGTCCAAGAAAACATGAATACATGCTGACAGAGGAAGCCGGCCACAGTGAAGAGGAAAAGGGAGGGGTTCATAAAATTAAGGGGAAAAATTCCTTTTAGCATCTCCCATCCTGTAGGCTGGCTCCTTTGTATGTCTCAGTTCCTAAGGAGAGCAAGAGGCTGGGTGGGTCTGGGGAAATTTCAGGGAAACAAAGAGAGAATTGGGGGGGGGGGGCATCGGGAGTCACCTAACAGAGCAAAGGCAGATGAAGCAGAACCCCTTGCCCCGCCCACAGGGCCTTTCTGAGATTGTTCTGGTACTGCCTCCAGGGAGGGCCCTGTGGCTCAGTGCACTTCAGGAAATACCCTGGAGTCAACTCTGAGCTTGCCAATGTTCAACTATGACTGGGACCCTAGGCCTGCCTCCCAAATCCAACCAGCAGGCCCCCGGGGCACAGGCTTGCTCATTTTCCTCTTCCTCCTCCAAGAGGGGACACAGTGGCCACTTCAGGTGCTTCCCTCACCACTTCCCCTGAAGGACATTTTGGGAAAATGCAAACCAGGGACAGTTGCAGAGGCTTCAGTCAGGTCCAGGCAGGATGGCAGTCACTAGGGGGCTGGAGACACTGATGCACACATAGCAGAGGGAAGACGATGAGGTGGGACGGACCAGGAAGAAATAAAGGAAACGGCTTGTCTTCAAGCTGCTGAAATCAGTGGCAGCTACCCAAAGGTGGCTTTTACTTTTGTTCTGCCTCAGCCTGAAAGGCAGCTTTGTCAAGTCTAGACCTGCCTCAGGCCTCTGAACACTGGGCTTGAAGCCACTGCTGGAGATGGCCAAACTGTCATTTACTGTGCTCTGCCCACATGGACTAGGGACAATGGTCACCAACGTTCCAGTCCATTCAGACCATCTGGGTGGCTTAAGACAGGAATCTGGGAAAGGTGGTAGAACCTTGTTGGAACCAGTTTCCTTGTACCATGGTCAGCCAAGGGCAGCCAAGCCTTTCCTGTTGCCCATGGATGCAAGAGTCAGATGCGATGGTCAACCTTCATCGCCATCTAGCCTGAATTTACAATCACCTAGGAGACACACCTCCAGGGTGCTTCCAGAGTGGTTCACTGGCCAGGGAAAGACCCACTAAGATTATGGCCATGAGTTTGAAACAGAGCAAGGTGGGGTATATGGGAGGGTTTGAAGGGAAGAAAGACAAGGGGAAATGATACAATTATAATCTCAAAAAATAAGAGCTGCTGCTGCTGCTGGTGGGATACTGTGCCATTACCTCATGGGCTGAGGTCCCAGGATGAATGCAGGTATCAGGTGAGCAGGACCATTCACACATCTGCTTCCTATGGAGGCCTAACACTCCAGCCACTGTGGACTGAACCCTCAACTGTGAGAAAATTAATTCCCCTTTAGTTGTCTGTCTTGTCACAGAAAGGTGACCGACACACCAGGTCTGTATATGTTGAGTGCACACACAAACTTTCACCCATGTGGTGATCAAGAGGGTTCTGTGTCCCTGACATATCAGGAACTCACTCCATCTTAATCGAGGTGATGGGGAGGCCACTCAGAGCCAGTGACATCACCAGCTATGAGCCTGCTGGGCTGTTCTCACCTATGCAACCTTGGGAGGCTCTCCCCACCAGAGACACCTTTCAAGGCAATGTAACTGATAATGGGGAGAAAACCCTTTGCGGACTCCCTGGGCACTATGCACCAGGTTTGTCATTAGCTGCCAGGAGTAGGAGGGGAGTCTGGAAGCTCTGCCAACTTTGCAGCCACGTGGCTGGAGTCTGAATACAGGTCTGGCTGCATTCTCGCACTGACTCACTTCTGTGACCACACGGCCCCTCCTACCTAGTCCATAGTGACCCCTCAGGAGCCCAGAAAGTTGCCAAGGCCTGATTGAAGTTCTCCATTCTCCTTCACAGGGCTTGCTATACCAGCCAATAAGCCCAGGAAACACATCTTGATTGGGAATCAAACCAGCAGGCTGGCATTTCTCTCTGTAGAGAATGTCTCATTCATATATATATATGTATGTATGTATATATAAAATTTAAAAAAAACCCAGCTAATAATATATATTAAATGACTATTTTATTTACACACCCTATCATATTCATAAATAATTGCATCCTCTTTGTCTGCACAATTGTTCCTTGACATCTAACAGTTACAGAGTGTACATCTAAAAGGAGATGGGGGCTTACTCTGGCTTATCACATGGTCTTTTTTGTGTACACTCAATATGCACACCCAGTGACACAGACATAGACCAGATGGGGTGGCTCCCAGGGCCTCCTGGGCTCCCAGCACCAATGGGAAAACCTTGCCCATACACAGGTGAGTTCCTGACAACTGGAAAACAAAGAGATACAGGCCAGGGCTCCACCCTACCTACCGCTGGGCCCCACCCACTGCTGGGCTCCATCTACCACTGGAGCAGCTTCACCTTTGTTCACCCTGGAAGGCATCTCTTTGGATTGCAAAGACTTTAATTCACAGAAACTCGAGAAGGGGGTGGGGTAGGGGTTGGGGTGGTGTGGCCGCTGGCTGCCCTCTTCATCCAGGCCTTCTCCAACCCTGTAAGTGGCGACAGCATTCTAAGACATGCAGTGGTGTGCTAGTACCATACACACAACACACACTGGACACTGCTGGCACAGGCTTGGTCTCAGAGCAGGGTGAGGCTGGTCTTTTCACAGAGTCCGCACGGCCACTGGGTAGAGGAGAGATAAGTGCTCGGCCCCTTTGATGGGCAGCTTCCTGGTGGTGTAGTAGTGGATGACTTCCGGGACGCTGTCAAAAGGGGGGCTGTTCTGACCCAGAACATACTTCTCTTTGGTCTTGGCCAGTTTCATGTGCATGAAGCCCTGGTTGCTCCTGTGAACAAAACACAGAGGTCAGAGGCTGTGCACCGTGCTCAAGGAGAGAGGAGGCACTGTCAGGGCACTGCTTGCACTTGCTTCTGCTCCCATAAGCACATGTACTCCCCAGGAGCTCGCCCTGGCCACTGGGGCCAGGGTTGGCTGTCTAGGACATGGGTCCTAGCCATACCTGGGAGCACCGCCCATTTCTGCACCTGCCTGAGGTCCAGGGGCAAACCACTGGTAGTGTAAGAACTTTCCACCCAAAAGCTTCTGGGAATTTCAGGGGTAGTGGTAAAATCCAGCCCTGAAACAAAGCAGGGACCTGTTTACACCTTGCAGGTATCCAAGATGCTCCAATCTGACAGGTGGCCTTGGGCCAGTACAGTATGTGGCAGGCAAGATATTCTCTTAAGATAGGGAAGGGGCAGCCTAGCCAGGAACATTTCCCAGCTTTCTTTGGGTACAGTGAGCCGCATGGCAATGCTGTAGTCAATGGAAAGGAGTCAATGGAATGTGGTAGTTATGCTTGCTCCCCACCAAGCATGGCTTAGGTAGGTGCACTTAGCCGCAGTCTCCCAGGAACCCCAAGGCAGAGTTCCTTCCTTCACATGACTGCTGTCAACTCTATCTACACTCAACTTAATTTTTTTTTTTAAAAGATGTATTTATTATTATATAAGTACACTGTAGCTGTCTTCAGACACACCAGAAGAGGGTGTCAGATCTCATTACAGATGGTTGTGAGCTGGGTTGCTGGGATTTGAACTCAGGACCTTTGGAAGAGCAGTCAATGCTCTTAACCACTGAGCCATCTCTCCAGGACTGAACATTCAACTTTTTAAGCTGTGATAGCATATGCCAACCCCACCCCTCACTTTCAGTTTCCCCAAGAGCCTATGGAAGAAGAGCAGGGCCAGGTCTCAGTGTCCACTCAGCCTGGTTTCAGATCTGTCCAGGGAGAACAACTTTGGTGAAACCTGAAGGAAAGGCAGCAGGTCCCAACTGCTGGGAGCCGATGTGTCCCGGTCAGCATAGTTCATTATCAGCATGCCAGGTGGGCCACAGTCACGGATGATAAAGGCCAGCATCTCAACTGCGTACCCCAGAGGGCCTCTCCCATTTGCGGCCCTAAGCTGCAGCCACACCCTGGCTCACCTGAGCATGCCTCCATCACCTGTCTTTGTGCAGACTGTGTCTTCTCATTCATTCACCCAAACCTCGGGTTTCTGACTGAGACTGTGCCACTGTCTCAGAGCCCATCCTTGGTAACTTGTGGACAGCTCTAGGGACCCAGCAGCCAGGGCTACCTAGGGAGGCCAAGAGGCCTGCATGGACTCTGAGGGGCATGGTCTTCCTGAGCCCCAATTCCCTTTCTGGTCTCTATGTTCCAATGGGGTTCTTAAACTTTACCTGTCCTTTGGGTATAATGCCCCCTAACCTGTTATGCTCTCCAAATGGATAGAAAAAAATGCTTATGGACATGTGGGAGCAGAGCAATGTATCTGCGCACAATGGCGTACTCAGAGATGTTACCCCGGGCTTCAAAGATATCAGCAATTACATTTCAAGAGAGAATTATTCTTGTGAAGAACTAAAATTTAAATCAAGAGTTTTAAGGCTGTGCTGTTCGAATTACAGAGCCCACAGCAAGCTCGGCTCTGCAGCAAAGGGTCACTGCACCCCGGATCAGCTCTGTGATGGGGGAGGAGCGCTTACTCAAGGCACATGCAAGAGCCAGCATGCCACACAGAAAACAAACCTCAGTGAGGCCGGGGAGCTCACCTCAGCATGATGTAGGGCCCACAGATACCAGTGAGTTGGAAAAGGGCCTGGAGCGCAGTGACAGACATCCGGAAGGTGTCCGGGAAGCTTGCTCAGCCTATCTGGGATGTTGAGCAGGCATACGGGGATAGATACCAGGTGTGACCATGACGCACCTTTCTCCCTTCACTGCAGCGCAGACCTTGCAGCGAAGTTGGACACCAAGCACCTTAGCTCTGTGAGGGGTCCACAGTCACATCAGAGGGAGCAGAGGATTTGTAAGACAGAGAGGGCACTATAACTCTTAAGGGGCTGACATAATGGCTCCCATTACATCTCAAGGGGGCCTGGGCAAGGCACTCACAAGGTTAGGGGTTAACATGAGATTTCCACACTAGATTTCTGTGCCACCCAGTAGGCAGCAAGGGTGGGAATGGCTCTGACAGCCCCAGGTGACTTGAAGACACCACAACAATAGGTAGCAAGGCCTAGTGCTCTCCCAGGATACTCTCCAGAGCAGCAGTGCTCCACAGGAAGCCAGGCAGGTTAGCAGGGGCAGCAGGAGGGACTAAGCAGATGTCCTCTGTGCAGAGCCTCCACACCCCTGACCAAGTCTGGTCAGAGACCAGGGAGGCCAAACACAAGACCATCCCAGGCACTGAGAATGGCTGGTTCCAACCACTGAAACCTCCCAGTCATGAAGACAGGGTGGTAACCTATCCCAAGAGGTTCAGTCAGGGTGGCCTTGAACTCACAGAGATCTGCCTGCCTTTGTCTTCCTAGTGGTGGGATCAAGGGTGTGTGCCAAAATACCCAGCCTGGGCAGGGTATTATCGCAGCAACTGAAATCAAACTAGAATACAAGGGCGGGTATTCAAATCTCCGAGGGCAACAGACAGACACATCAGGCAAGGGCGTGCACAGGGCGGCTGTGGCTGCTCATAACAAGATGGTTTTGCAGTGAGAAATAGCGTTCACCCGCTTTGATACACTGGAGGAGAGAGGTCAGAGAGGCAGCCAGCAGGAGGGCGCAGAGACTCCCAGAGCTCTGTGCTCCTGGGTGGGCGCCAGGCAGAGCCTGCTCCCAGGCTCCTCAAGGCAAGGATGCCACAGTGGTTCTGGGTCAGCACCCTTCCCAGGGAACTCTGACAGGCTCCTGCCAACTGGTTCTTTGTTGGCTCCATCTCCTTTGATAGGACATCTTGTGAGAGCGAAGTCACAATTGGGGTGTCTCTGGCGGGTGACCTGTCTAATGAGTCTTGTAAGGCCCAGGGAGGCAGGGTGCTGGGGCTGTCAGGGCACTTAGATCGCTCATTACCATCACAAAAAGCGCCTCCTTGTCACTCCCCCCCCCCCATCAGCAAGCATGCCTGGCGTGTGCTGGCCTAATAACAGGCCCCACCTCGGTTCCTAATCATGAGCTTTAATAAAACATCACTCAGCCCACAGCTGCCCGCCTACTGCTGGGGTGCTTGGCCTCACCTCTCGCTTTTAGACCTAATTGCTTGATGCATATTTCATGAAGAATCCCGGGTAATAGTTATGTTAAATCGTTTCTTTTCATGATGAAATGACTTAAAAACACTAGCATATAATATTTATGTGGGATGAAGGAGGAAATAGCCCTACGGGACTAGCATAGAGGGACCAGTCACAGGAGTCTGCATATGTGGAATTTCTGCTTTGCCTTGACTGGAAAGTGATGGGCAGATGCTTTCTTGAGCCAAATGTTTCACATCCTTCAGCTCCAGACACCCGTGATCCCCAGCGGCAATTCAGAATTCAGAATACTAGCATTTAAACCCCACCAGGCAGAGCTAAGTTGACATGACTAGTATCGCTTGCAGATGGGGAAACTGAGGCTCAGAAAACCATGTACCTTATTTCACGGGGAAAGATGGGGCCAGGATTTGGACCCTTCTCTCTTCCTTCAGGGACATAGCCTAGTCTGGCCTCACATCTGCTGTGTAGTCAAGGATGGTGACCTTGGGCTCCTGAACCTCCTGCCCCTTCTCAAGTGTTGGTACTAGGTGTCTTCAAACCTATGTCTCTTTGACTCAGCAGCCTGAGCTCCCTCCTCAGCCCTCACACAGGCCTGCAGCTACCACTGTGACCTCATCTTCTCTGATCCGTCACCCAACTGAATGAATGTAGGCAGGTCTTAGAACTTGCCTTGAGTCATGAGAGGGAACTCCCCTGCTTTGTGATGCACCAGTTCCCTGCTCCGGGCTCCCGGTGCCTGCCTAGCCTGGATCCAGGGAGCTCCAGGTTTGCCATCCTTTCCCACAGGCTGCCTAGAGCAGGGAACTGAGGTCCTCTGACTCCTCCCCAACTGTAAGCTCTAAAGGGTAGGGAAGCTGGAGAGTGAGCCCAGACCGGTGCCTGCGGGGAGGAGGGACCTCTGAGAGGAAAAGTCCTGCAGGCTGGGTATAAAGACCCATGTCTTTCCAACCATGAGATTTTCTACTCCGTCCTGGGAGTTCAGAATTCATGTGTGGGATCCCTGGGCTAGACACTGCCCTCTGCATGGGCTCACATGCATGAACCACAAATATAAGACCAGTGTTTGCCCCGGTCTTCCTAAAGGGTTAAGCCTCAGTCAGAGCACTCCTATGCTGGGGTCCCAAGGGCTGCGATTCTTGTTAGGCCATTTTTAAGCATGTGATTCTGACCATGGAACCCAGATGCAGGGGCAGATTATTAAAGGAACAAAAAGAATAAGGCTATGCATTTTAAATGAACGCAACAACCGAGGGAGGTGGAGGGCGCACAATAGAGCAAAGACTGCTTCAAGGCTGAGAGGACAGGCTCTATGTTCAGCATGCAGGACAGACAGGGACATTTGTGCCAACTTGATGGGGAGCCATCCTGCCTCTGAAAGCAGTCTACTTTATGACTCAGACCTCTGTTCCCCTCTCAACTCTCCACAAGGGCTTGCTATGTGGCCCAGGCTGGCTTTGAACTCACAATCCCCCCTGCCTCTCAAAGTGCTTGGATCCTATGGGAGCAAACCCAGATATTCCCACCTACTCTGACTTTGAGGAGCATCCCACTAGGACTGCATCCTTTTAGGGAAACCTTCCTCACACCTGGGGACCAGGAGGTGCTCCAGCAGTACCACCAGTATGGCTCCCCTGTAGGGCTCTATATACCCTCATAGCAACCTCCCTAGTCAGTTCAAGCTACTGCCCAAGTGAGACTGAAGGAGGGCGTCCTCTCTCCTGTGACACCTTAGACTAACGTGGCCTCTGTGACAAGATAATCTGACAGCACTCAGTAGATAAGGCCTCAGGGTTTGGGAGGAGGAGGGGGGAACAGCCTGATCACCTGAGATGCCTGGGAAGGTCGTGACTTTTCTCTTTGATTCATGACGAACACAGGAGACTGGCAGTAGATACAGATGCTCACTACACGGATGTGAAAGCGAGTGTCGACGTGAGGGAGAAGCAATTTGCTGGGTCCCAGGGCAAGGACCCTGAGCTTCCCAAGCGATGTGGACAGAACAGCATTCTTCACTGTAGACTGTGCTCTCCAAGTATGCAGTCGGGGACCCTAAGGGCCCCTTCCAGCAGAAATGTCCCAAGAGTCCAAAGAGGTGGGTGGACAGAAAAGGTTGACGGAGCCACAGGGGGAATACCTGCACCCCACCACCTCCAAGGATAAGCTGAAGCTTGCCCATGTGGTTAACAATGTCTAAATGTAAGCCCGCTGAGCCAAACAGCTTGGTTCACAGCCGAATAATTACACTTTCAGTAGACACCAGCAGGGACCAGGCTTAAGGAGGTGCCTAGTGTTCCTCAGGCTCTGAGTGACAGCCCAGGGTGAAGGCCTTCTGTGAATCACGAGGCATTGACGTAGTGCCTGCCATCTTCCCGGAGGCAAACAGGCCGGAGGGCACAGAGTAAAAGGCTTGCTCTCACAGACCAAGAGGAAGAAGGGCAAGATGAGAGCACGAACGGCGGTTTTCTTAGGGACAGAACTTTTATGAAGTGTTATCCTAGAAGCTGTTAATGACAAGACTCAGGCAGCAACGCACCCCTCACTGGCTGAGACACGCACATAGCAGTAATACGTCTTGGTGGTGACTCCCCCTCGGCTCAACGTTACAATGCATCCTGATTCAAAGGTGAACATGAAACCTGCAAGAGAAGTGGGGGGGGGGGGCGGCAGTGGCGGTGGTGGTGGCTGTGACTGTCCAAGTGCTGACCCAAGTCAGAAATGTTGGTTCAGTCTCTGATCCTGCTGATGCCACAAGACAGCCTCCCTCTGTCCCTGGGCTTCAAGGTTCCCTCTGTAAAGGTGCAGATCCTTCCACTGATGCAACTCCAATTTTTTCAAATCCTATTTTTAATGATGGTTCTTAACCACTTTTACCTCCCTTGTAGCCCACTATCTACCAGAGGTAGTGGGAAAGAAAAGGTGGGGTGGGGGTGGGGGGGTGGACCTGTGCAGAAAGGTTCTTTGGAGCAATTCCCATCTGTGTTCCCATCTGGAAATCAGCAGTTTACAGGTTAGCAGGCAGCAGCAGCTCAATCCACTTGCAAACACCTCACAGATACACCAGCAGTCCAGTTCAGTAGAGTCAGGTTAGCAACAGCAGTGACACAACCTGACAGAGACAGCCAGGCCTCAGCCTCAGCTCCAGTCAGCAGGAGGGACCAACAGGACACCAGGAGAAGTTCTCAGCCGTGCCTCTCTCAGGGAAGCGAAGATCAGCAAAGACTCAAGATCCAAAAGCATTTCACAACTAGCTGTACCAGCAAGCCAAGCTCTGCCCCTGTCACTCCATGGAGTCCTATTTCTACCCTCTAAACATGTGTACAAAAGATTTTTGGTGTGTTTCTCTCTATGTTGTTTCGACAAATGCAACTCAACTCTGCAATGTAAGGCAGACCAACGCATGTGTTTCATTAGCAAAGAATCTTTTATCTTGTGTCCTTTCATGTGCTTGCTTTAGCAGAACATCCTCTCTCCTGTGTCTGCTTCAGCAAAACCTTTTGAGTCTGCTTAGCCTTTCACACCTGTGTCCATTTTAATGAAATATCCCTTCACGTGTTTGTCCCAGCAAAACACCATCCAACAGACTTTCCAAAGAACCCTTAAGTGTCCACTTCTCACAGATGTTCTCAGAGAGAGACACCGCTGCAAGGGATGGGCAGAGAAGAATGGGGATTCCTCTGTCAAGCGCCATCCACGTGCCTCTCTGGGCTTGGAGAGACAGACGCAACCTAAGCCTGGGCCAAACCAGATGGACAGAATCCATCCAAGACAAAAGGACAGGTCTCTCCCAGCCCACAATGTCCTTAGGAGATGGAGGTTCTCGACTGGGCCCATCACCCTACCTTCCCTGAGAAGGATCTGGTAATGTCTGGAGAGTCCACGGCTTAGCATCTAGTGAGGAGCCAAGGATGATTCTAAGTGGACAGCAACACACAAAACAACCCCTTAGCCCGGAATGTTGATAGTGTCAGGGCAAAGCCACACTCCTTAGTCACCAGTACAGGGACCACGCCAAGCTGCCTTCCCAGACACTTTCAAGCTAAACAAATGTGACTATCTGGCTAAGGCAAGGCTCAAGACATGACAGAGGACCTGCCAAACAGCTTGCTTCCCAAGGCTTCTAGGCCACTGTCAAGACCCACTCCTGGCACCTATCCCTATTCCATAACCACATTTCAGGAACTCTATTCACAGGAGGGGGACATTCTTGGGTCTGGGACCTACATAGGTGGGAAACAGGATAGACACAATCCAGGCCCTAGGCAGCTAGCCCTGGGTGTGAGGCCCATGCTGCCCCTCTGAGGGCATAACACCCTTTACATTCACTCTCACCCAAGCCAAGGGTTCTCTCTACCTGTTGTAAAGGCTGTCCTGAGCTCTTGAGATCTGAGCTGGCGATGAACAGCAGAGGCAGGCTCTCTTCTGGTGCAAATGCAGGGCCAAGGGCTGGGCCCCCAATATGCGTCTCACTTCCCCTGCTGGGCAGAAACTGCCACCCAACTGCTGTCCATCTGGTCTGTCTGCTGGCTCCAGTCTCTATAGGCCCAGAACCAGCATGTATCCCCAAGCCTGCTGGGTCTGTTGTTCATCGACAACTTGGCAACCTCAAGCCCATGATGGCCAAATTGCCCTCTGGCTACAGGCTTCCTAGTTAGGCTGGGTGCTGGCCCCAGCTCTGTTGCTGAGTATCACCGGGCAGAGCAGTGTGTTGAGTGGCCTGAGAATCACTTCTCCACATCAAGTCCTGGGACACTGGGAAAGCACTGTTTGTACCTGTCTGGTGGTGCAAACCTGTAACTGGAGCTGTTTGGCAGGTCGAGACAAGAGCCTGTTTGAAAATAAAAAGTAAATAGAAGGATACTGTTCAGAGGTGGAACATGTGTCTAGCATGCTTGAGGCCTGAGGCAGAGGTGGAACATGTGTCTAGCATACTTGAGGCCCGAGGCCCACCATGGTGTGAAGGATCCATGTGAGAACAGCAGCAGGAAAAGCAGGGAGTGCTGGGGAATCCTGGAATCTCAACACCTGGGAGCCAGAGGCAGAAGGCTCAGGAGTTTGAGGCTACCTGGGTTGGCCTTAAACCGAGTACCATCAGTGGTAAAGACCTATGACTTATGACCTATGACCTAGTCCTGTGAGATCAAGTAAGCAGCGGGGGTAAGGAGAGGAAGCAGCCACTTTCCCACACTGTCTCGAATCTGGGTTAGATTGGCCTCAACAGCCCTCACCACCACCAGGAGATGGCTTTCTCCTGTCTGGAAGTCCAAAGGCACATGGTGGACTGCCAAAAGATCAGACACAGTGAACAATAGTGATTCCCAGTGGGGAAAAAAAACCCAGTTGTTTTGTGGACCCAGGTGGCAGTCCCTCTGACCCCTGGACGGCTCCATCCTCCCAAGCCTCAGTTTCCCAATCTATACAACAGGACAGGGGACCATTTGACTATAGAGGTCCTACATATGCAAATTTAGAAGCCCCACCTTCTAAAGGCTCACAGGTGCCCAGAGCCCCAGGGTTGTTTCTTAGGGTGGGCCCCTGAAGATACTTCCTAGGCTTGCAGCTCCCCGGACCTCCTTGGAGCCAGAAATTGCCTTCAGTATGTTTCTCAGGGGACTCTGAGCCACTCAGGCTCAAGCCCCACCTTCCTGGTTCCATCTGAGGAGGAAAATGCCTTTGTGACACCCAAGCTTGCAGTGTGAGCGCTCCTGATGCCTGCCTGCAGCCTGGGAAGCTCAGTTTCCAGCCGAATGCTCCACCTTCCATTGCTCTACACCACAGTCTATCCCCACTCAATATTCCTATTACACCTGGCTGGTGGCAGCTCCAGGCTCTGGTTCTAGCAGGCCTTGGACATTCTACCTGCCCTGGGAAGGAAGCACAGGAGGTGACTCCTCTCCAGCTGTCCTTACAGGAACAATGGCCTCCCCTCTCACAGTTGTCACACCATGTTTAAGACCCAGTTGGCCTGCCTGGTGTTCTTGGTGGGTTTGCCTAGCTAGGCCACTGCTCCTGACATCTGCACATAAACTCCATCATTAATGGTGGGTGCCTGCTGACCTCCTGAGGGCACCTCCCTCCTCTCCCTCCTCTCAGTCTCAAATGACAGGATTCGACTGACCCCCACGACCATTAGGTGCAGAAAGTTCTTGCCTCTCAACCCAAACCAAAGGACACATGTTCAAGATTGCTAACAAGCAAAAGCCACAGCTTAGCTCACACTCTAAAGATTGACAAACTATTCCAGACGGCTACAATCACTTCTCAGTTATCTTGGCTTTGGAGTGCAAAATCGCTCCTGTTGGACATTCATTCTGGCTGCCGTCTGACAGCCTCTTTCCACAAGGTAGAGAATTTCCTCAAAATTAAATCTCTAGCTCTCTGCTCCCTAATGGAAATGATTTCTGCCTTGATACACAACAAAGCCTCCATTTTATTATTTGGCCAGGGATTGGCCACATTAATTATGTTTTTGTTTTTTCTTTTCTTCAGCGTGGCTGCAAGTAATTAGTTATAGTTGCTCACCATCAGAACTGACTGTTAGAACTGCCATTCCCACAAAGAGTCAACCCTGGATGGTGTTTTGGGTTTGGAACCATTCAGGACAGAAAAGATTACCTCCACCAGCCAAAAAAAAGGGAACTCAGAAGGGGTATGCTGCTCTGTGGGGGCAGAACACACTAGAAGCCCAGATCACAGCCTATGTCTGAGTGTCAAGTCAGAACTCATGCACCATTCAGCTTGTAATCATGGTCGCTGGCACCATTCCACCTCCCTCAGAGGACACTGTTCACAGCCTGTTTGAGTTGGTTCCCAACACCAGTGACCAGGTACTGCACAAGACTCCAAGGTACACGGCAGGCGCGTCACCTCATGGAAGGTTATGTCCAGTACACTGCTTGCTTTTTGGCAAGCTGAGATGTGGTGACTGCACAAAGGATGCAGGGCTATGAGTGCTGGTGGTCGGCACTACTGCAGGTGAATAACCCCTGACTCTCATGAGCCGCTGATCTTGAAAGGCAAAGTGGGGTTGATCCAGGGAACTGCTCCCACTGGGCAGGAGCACCAACTTTCCCAGTTTCTCCTTTCAAATCTGTTACAGTTTCAGTCTGAAATTTGTCTCTCCTACAGGCACATGTTTTGAACACTTGTTCCCCAGCTGTGTTGGGATGCTATGAAAACCTTGTGTGTTTGGGGTGGGGAGGAGGCTGAGCTTGAGAGGGAGGTCACTGGAAGTCAGTCTTTGAAGACTGCACTGACCTTAGCTCTACCTGGCTCTGTTCCTAACCCTCGAGGGTAAGAGCAGCCTCCACACTCTCCTGCCATCACAAGCTAAGCTGTCCTGCTCTCTGCAGGGGACTGAAAGCACAGCAACAAAATAAGCCATCTGTCCCACAGTTGTTTCTTCCTGACACTGTGGTCACACCAGAATCCTTCTCTTCTGTCTGCTTGTTTGCACCCTCTACCCTAAGCATATGGGCTGAGAACGTGGCATGAACCCCACACTTGGAGGCCATCAGCCACATGTGGATTTTCAAAAGGAAAACTTTCAGAAGGGGTTGGGGAGAAAAGATACTCTAAAGCATTGTTAATAAGTCAGCTTTGCCAAACCCAACTCACTCCTCCTGGGTGAGGTAATCTTAGAGAGAAACAGGGGAAGCCCAAGCCTGATTAAAAGTGGCAAAGGCTTTTTCCAGGTTGCAGGTGGGAGGGAGGTCTGGCCGCTGGGGGAAGGGACATGAGCAGGTTTGAGGGGAAGGGCCAGGATGTGCATGCATGCCAGGGACCCCCACCTCACTCACAGCCACACAAAGTCGAATGGAGCTATTACAGCTTTGAGCTATGGCAGCAAAGACAGGGCTGTAAAACCTGCCGCATGATTTTTATAAATCTGCCTCCAATACCAAGAACATTTATGAGGAAAACAAGAGAAGGAAACACAGCGCTGGTGAGGCTCAGAAGGGTCATAACCTTGCAGACTCTGGAGGTGGGACAAGACGATGACAGGCTGCTGGCAGAGTCTCCATGTCACCTCCCGACTCTGCTCTAGCTGACAGGGGCCTAGGGAACAGTTAACCCCTGTCTGTAACCTGGGGTCTTACTCTGAGAGCCACCAGGCGCTTCAGCTATGGCTGATGGGGTTTGCTGTGGGAGCTTTGAACTGTTTACACGGTCCAACTTCTCCCATACACCCTTCGCTGAGGCCAGCACCCAGGCTGCTGTGACCCCCTGCATCTGTGCAGCATCTCCATGTCACAGATGAGCACAATTCCATAAAGTTCCCATGCCCTTATGCAAAGGTGGGAGGCCGCCAGGTGGGGTGCCTGATCTTCTGGCTCCAAGGCTCCTCTTTCTCTTGCAGGCACACTCTGCAGCTGTCCTCGTGGCTTCCCGCCCTATAACATCCCAGGGGATGTCCCTGAAGTCTCTGGGCAACCACTTCCTGGATGGCTCTGGCAAAACTGCATTAAATACATTATGTTAACAAACTGGTAGGAGGGTGATTAGAAAGAAATGTTCTGGGTTGGAGAGATCAGCCAGCCTCCAAAGGGAAGTGTCCAGGACATGGAACCTTCCTGGTGACAAATGGGCAGTTGGAATGCCTCCCTTGGTGGCTGAGCCACACAGGCAGATGAAGCAGGCTGATAGGAGATAATTAAAAGCCTGCTGGAAATGTAATCGGGGTGGGTCAGATGCCGGAGAGGACTTGGGAGGAACAAAGGGAGGATGTAGCAGGCTGGGGGGAGACAACCATCACCTCCTGGCACAGATCTTGCAGACGGGCAGTGTGAGGCAGAATCAGCATAGCACACACCGCCTCGGGGTCTGCACGATGCACGTACGTGTGTGTGTGTGTGTGTGTGTGTGTGTGTGTGTGTGTGTGTGTGTGTGTGTAGCATTTTTAAAGCCAACTGTACCTGATCCCCTAGCTGCTCAGAAACTTGGCCATAGCCCTCAACTTTACCCTTCCTTCCCCTTACTGTTTGTCACCCATCCACCAACTGTCCTTGTCCTTCCCTGAGCAGGTGCAACTGCTTCCCTCCTGACCTAGCTGATAACCACAGGCAGAAGCCCATCTGAAGAGCTATGCAGACACTCCACCCTGTGAGCTGCCTTGAGCTTCTGTCTGCTACCAGACACCACCAGTTTCCGAGACACACCTCCACATTTAGTTGAAGTGATTAACTGTGTGTGTGTGTGTGTGTGTGTGTGTGTGAGAGAGAGAGAGAGAGAGAGAGAGAGAGAGAGAGAGAGAGAGAAAACAGAGACCAGGGTCAGGCAGAATGCCTCGCCTGCCCCTGGTTACACAGCCTAGCAGAGCAGGTTCCTAGCTAAGCTTGGCTTCCTCCGCCGTAAAGAGGGAACAAGGGTTGCATTTCCCCGCTGGTACCAAGACTGGACTCAGAGAAGGAAGCAGAACTCCCCCCCACACTCCCACCCCGGGTTAAGAGAGGGACAGAGGAGCCCTGTTTTTAGGCCCCACCTTAGGTCCCAGACTCTTTATGTCTTCAGACTTTGACATGTCACGACTGCCTGGAAAAGCTGCCAGAGGATGCCTGACCTGGGTCCTGCCAGGAACACCTGTGGTGGTAAGGAAGCAGGGGGGGGGGGGTGTCTTCTGCTCAGGTGAACCCCACAGGGCAGAAAGAATGTCAGGATGCATTAAAATCTGAGCTTCACTCACAGCTGTGGCGTCACATGACCCCTGCTAGCTGCAAGAATGAAAGCTTTCTGGTGTCACTGTCACAGAGAGAGAGAGCTACACTTTACATGCCCACCCCCTTTCTAGTGTCCCCCTTGTCCCACCTCATGGTGGGATTTCAGTAATCCAGAGCTATTCAATGCTGGACACATCCCACCTGCTTTGCTGGGGGATGCAAATTGAGGTCTGTCTGAATCCCGTCCCAAAGAAAGAGCCAGCACTGCTACGCCCATCTACCCAGGGATAGTGCAAGATGTGAGCCCACTGTGCCGAACCTGCCTGGACCTTTTCTACCCGCCACACTACCCACACTGTTGACATACAGGCTCTGGGGTCTGGAGGGTGGCTGGCTGAACGCTGAGGGCAGTGGCAGGCAAACATCTGCTGGCTGGCAGGCACATCTCCTGCATCCTTCCACTCTGGAGGACATCTGCACACTTCATTCTCCCCCAAGTCCCTGCGGAAGAGTGCTAGGGTGCCTTTGCCTAAAGCTGCACTTCTTAATTACCATGCTTCCTTTAACCTTCCAGAGGGAGAAAACACACAGAACACTAATTGAACAGAATGTCATCTTTCCCTTTAGTGGTCCCGAAAGGACAGGGATCCTTCACGTATTGAGAGTCACATTGTCTACCCTGGCCCAAGCTCACCTGTCTCAAATGCTGCCTGAGGTTTGGGTGAGGGTGGGGAATGACTTCCTGTCTCTGGGCCTTGTTTTCATCCATAGGGTCTCCTTCTGTTGTATACATCCCAAGATACCTGCTCATGGGAGGGATCTTCAGCATCCTTGCCTGGCATGCTGCATGAGGGACCAGAATGAGATTTTGAGAGGAAGGAACCTTGGATTCCCAAAGTGTAAGGGTGTGGTGGGAGAGCGGAAGAGGAAGCAGGGCAATGAGGAGGACAGCAAAGAGCCTCCCAGGACAGTTATCACCATAGCCACAGAGGCGCACAGGCCAGAGGGGTCAAATGACAGCTCCAAGCTGGCACAATCCAGAAGAGGGCGGCCTGAGCTTGACCCTAGTGCTGTGAGATTCAAGTTCTCAGTTATGGGGTACGGGGTTTGCTCTGGTTACAGCCACATAAACCTTTTTTACGGTTTACCTATTTTTATGTGTATGGCTGGTTTGCCTGCATGCCCAACCTGTGGGCCATGTGCGTGTCTGGTGCCCAGAGAGGTCAGAAGAAAGCACTAGACCCACTGGGACCGGAGCTACAGAAGATTATAAGCTGCCACATGGATACTTGGAATCGAACTCTTAACCGCCGAGTCTTCTCTCCAGCCTCCACACATCTATGCCTCCACTGTGATAGAGCGTGGATACGGGCAGAGTCAGCTTTCTCTATGATCTACGGCTTTCTGAAGATTACAGAGGCAGCCATGAAATACACAGCAGGACTCTGGCTCAAGATATACATGTGTGAGACACTTCTACTCACTGTCTCTTCATTAAAATGCCCAGAGACATTGAGAGAGAACATTGATGAGAGAAAACAGAAGCTCAGGCAGTCTGCTGTAGGTGCCTGGGGAGCTGGGGCAAGACTCCTGGCCTGCACTGTGCATGGAGGATGGTACTTCCTCCCCTCTCCCCCAGGCTTCTGCCTGCTGCCCCTCCCTCCTTTCCACCCTCAACTGTTCTAACCCTCCTTAGGACAGAGTTTCTCTCCCTCCCCAGACAGGGCTACTGCTGCTGTCTCCTGCACCCCCTGTCTTCCAGCTCACACCCAGCTTAGCAGCTCACAAGACCACAAGGCATACAGAGACAAAGCCCAAGGTCCTTTGATCAGAGCTGGGTAGTGTGGGGTCTCCGGACAAGTAGTGTTTGGGGTGGACGCTGCACACAAACTGCCTTCCTTAGAAGGTCTGCCCTTACCAGGGCTCATCATACTCTCAGAGACCTGTTGGGGGCTAGAGAGAGAGAGAGCCAGGATGAAGTTACTCTAGGGGTCTACGAAGGGAGTTCAACAGCTCCGAGGAGCCCTGATCTGACTTGGGTGGGTGGGGGTCTCAGTCAGAGCAGTGAAACTTCTGGAGCCTCCCCGAGTTCTTATTTGGTTTTGTTTTAGGGGCCAGGGGACGGAGCCTGGGCTTTGTATAAACTAGGTAGGCCCTCCCTACGCCACTGGAGCCCCAGCAACTGAACTCTGATGTCGACTCCACAGAAGGCAGTGAAATCTGTGCTCCCCACTGCTGGATGCAGGGCTCCGCTTCTTCTCACTGACCCCCTCCCTTCCCTGCAAACATTTATTATTTCTTGCTCCTGGCTGTCAGCAGCAACAAACTAAGATTAATCACTCGCCCGCCTGGCTGGTTCCAGACATGCCTACTGTTTGAAAACTCTCTCCTTCACTATACAAATCAATGAGGGGAGAGAAGGAAAAAAAACAAAACAACAACAACAACAACAAAAAAACCCTAACTGAAATACATCTCCTAAGCTCTTCCTGGCCTGGAAGGCCAACCTACCCTCTCTACAGCCTAGGGGAGACTTACTGGCCCGTACTGGGCATCTAGCAGCTGACACAATCCACTGTTCCAGGCAATGCAAATACAAGTCCCTAAGCAATCGGAGGCCTTTCTTCATAAACTGCCCACCCCACACCGCAGGATGCAAGGGGCCCTCCTCTGTCCTCAGATCCAAAGAAAGCCGTTGTGGTCCACTGTAGGCACACAAGGCTGGAAGCAAGTGTAATGACCAAACCTTAGACCTTACTATCATTTGTTTGCAGTGTGGGACTTGAACCTAGACCTTGGTGTCTGCCACCCAGCGCCGTGCCCACCCTGCCCCCAGTCTTAATGATATGGATGTGGATGACACGAGCTCTAGTGGGGGGGTTTGCTGCTTTCAGGGTATCTTTAAAAGGCTCTGCAAGAACAGGGTGGAACAGAGCTCAGCTCACATCCTAAATGCCTACTGTGTGCCAGTGCCACAGTGGGCCTCACCCACCCAGCCTAATTCTTACCCACAGGCCTCCTGTCAAGGGAGGCCCAGGGGAGACAACCACTTGCCTGGCACCAGATGGCTGGTGAAAGATTTGGAACCAGAATTCCACCCAAGGAACCTCTGATTTGACCTTTAACCCCAGGGTGTTCTTATGCTACCTTCGACCCTTTCACAGCAGGCCCCCTGCCAGCACAGACTCAGATGACACAGGTGGCATGTGGGGCACGGGAGGCCAAAGCTGTGGCCTTTTCCTTTGGCAACACTCATGTCTCTAGTTCACTGATGACTCCAGAATGAGCCTCAGAGATCATCACTGTACTTACTGTGTGCCCACCCTGCAGGGACTCCTCAATTCTCTGAGATAAAGTCACATCCTTTAGCCAGGTGACCAGGGATGAGCCATGTCTGGGTCCCGTTCATTGTGGGATTTGTTCTTCTGAGCATGCTTTGTGCCTATTCCTCCTTTAGTGCCCACCCTTTAAGGCTTATTGTCCTTCAAATCCCTCTCTGGTCCCTTCCCTGCGGTGCAGCCCAGGGCATTTCCAACCTGTAAGCTTTAACACCCCCAGTGTCTTCTCTTCCTTGCCAGGCTGTGAGGCCCTGCAGGGATGGAGCTTGAGAAGTAGTGTTCCCAAACAGAACAAAGCATGCAGGAGGAGGGAGCCATCTAATGCTTGGGCGGAGTTGGGGGCGGGTGGAAACTGGCCAGTCCCTGAGAGTAGGCAATCCATCTCTGGGGACTTGAAAACCAAAAGCTTATCTTGGGAGGGCTCTAAGAGGTCGCTTGTCCCAGTGCAGTGGGAAGAGGTGGGGCTGGGTTCTTGTCACCTTCCTGCTAAGGCTTCAGAAGTGTGACTGTGTGTGTGTAACCCATCCCAGGTCACACAGAAATGGTCCCCACTCACGCCCCCAGTAGGACTCACCCCATCCCCAGGACCAAACTTTGCTGTCTTTTAAGTCCTCTTTCCCCTATCTTCTCCAGATTCTTTTGCAAAATCTCTTAGAGCTAAAACTCGGAGAGCCCCGACAGTCCAAAGTGCCTGAAGAATCCTAGGACGGAGACTGCTCCTCACCCTCGCCCCTTTCCCCAGGGCCGACTGCCTTTCCAGGGAAAGCAGAGGACGTCAGCTTTTGGCATTTTCTCACCAGTGCCAAAGGCTCAACCTTTGACTGCCTGGCTGGAGATGTACCCTGCACACCCAGGACCAGTGGTAGGTGTGAGGCCGGCTAGTCCATGTGCCATGCTGACTGTGGCAAGAGAGGCATCTGCAGCAAGATGCTGTGAATGATAAAGCCACTTGCAGGCTCTCTGACTAGTGTCAAGGGTAGGTGTCAACCATGGGAGGGGAGTGACAACACATGTGAATGTGACAAGAGGATACAATATAGACACCCTCTTGGGTCACCAAAGGTACAGGAAGGGGCAGTATGGCCAGACCAAGTATGTCACTGCCTCCCAGGTTTATGTCCACTATGAGTCTCAGTATCAGAAAATGGAAGAGACTGGCTAAGTTAGGTTGTACAGTGAGCCGGGGCTGCTTCCTCTCTTAGGTAAATCTGTAACATCACTCCCACAGCTGACACCCTAAGTCCTCTAATCAAATATAAGGGAGAGGGAGTATGTGCATGCATGCGTGGGGGGGGGGGGCGTGCGCCTACCCACACACCCTAGGTTCTCTGAGCTAGTGTTCATGTGCTGGGCTGGAGAGGTGGCTCAGTGATTAAGAGCACTGTCTGCCCTTCCAAAGATTTTGAGTTCAATTCCCAGCAACCACATGGTGACTCACAACCATCTCTAAAGGGATCTGATGCCCTCTGGTGTGTCTGGAAACAGCTACAGTATACTCATATAAATAAAATAAATCTTTAAAAAAAAAAAAAGAAAAAAGAGTCATGTGCTGCTTCTGCCTTGCAGCTACTGGCCCTTGGTGGCGGTGACCTCCCTCTACAGGTCACCTCTGGGCATCCAAAGCCCTTTGTGCTATCCTGCAAGCAGCAAGACTGTCAGAACAAGCAGGGTATGAGCCCCTTCAGCCAGGCCTGATGTCTGCCTTGGCTCACTCTCTAGAGAGCCCAGTGCCAGGTACAGAGGGTTCCCACAAAACTCTTCCACGGGAAGGACCGAGCAGGTAGAGGGCCCTGTCTTGGGGCATAGATGGGCTTCCCCAAGCACATTCGACCCCAAAGACTTGTCTCACCCAAGGCCAACATGAAAACGGCCAGAGGCTGAGAAGCAGCACAACTGGAATTCCGATGTCAGCTTGCACCCTGTGTATGTGTGGGGCTGCCATTCCCCCATCCGGCCACTGGCAGCAGGCCTGAGGAAGTGAGAAACCACATACTGCACACAGGCTGGCAAAGGTGGTGCTTTCCCCAGCAGGCAGCAAGCAGTACTCACAGTACCACGGCTGTTCTGGAAGGCACCTCTCCCCAGTTCTCCTTCCTTCAAGGAAAGGCTGCCGAGCTGAGCACAGCCCTGACCATCGCAGCCCTGACTATCACAGGTGGTACTCTAATGGCTCTGAACAAGCACAAACCCAACCCTTCAGCTCCAATTCCTTGTGCTAGGAGAGTGGTCCATACACAGTAGTCCTGTATGACTGGGTCAGATAGGACAGGTACAACAAACCAGACCTCTGGCTGGGCACAGTGCTCTTGTCCAGCATTCTGGATGCCACTGGCTGGGGAAGTAGCCAGCCAGCCAGGGACACATGCTGATGGACCCAGAAAATGGAAGAGACTGGCTAAGTTAGTTTGTACAGTGAGCAGTGTGTGGAGGGGCAGGACAGTTTCTACAGTCTTGGACTACAAAGTCTCATGATATACCCCGCTGGCCTACAGACTGCTGCAGAGACCAGGTCGGCCTCAAACTCAAGAGATGCACTTGCTTCTACCTCCCAGGTGTAGAGATTTAAAGGACCGTGCCCCGTGCCTGGCTAGGACAACAGGTTTCTTAACCAGTACACAAGCGATTGTCAAGGCTGGGGCAGGAAACAGGGACAGGGTGGGAACTACATTAGGTCACGTGGGCAAGGATCTGACTGGACTGGATGCATGTTGCTTAGGAACAGATCATCATCCCAGTGCACAGATAAAGACAGGGAGGCTCAGAGTTGTGAAAGCCACAAGCCAGGGAGGGAGGTGGGCTCCTACTGGCTACCACAGCACCCAGGCCACCTGAATGGTAAGGCTATCACCATAAAAGCAGAACCAAGGTACTACCTCCCTAGGGGGCCCAACCCAACAAATATGCAAGGCAGCACTAGAGGTGCCAAGCTTCCAGCCTCTGGCACCCACCTATGACTTGATTTCAATGCATATGAGGTAATGAGGAAACAAAGGGTAGAAATATGGCTGACCCTAGACTCACTGGGGTCAGCTCAGCAACTGGCTGCAGACTCCTTCAGTCCTGGCACATCACAGGTTCTCAGCAGACAGTTTTCCACAGGCACAGCTGTGCTGAAGTTCCCAAGGGTCCCAGCACTCAGGAGATTGCTTGGAGGCCTGTCTCCATGCAACAAGCCTGTAGGCTGGTCCCTGACAAGGCCCTGTCCTGGTGGTGCACGCAGCTTCCGTTCCTTCTTCTATTGAACATCTAACCAGGTCTTTTGTAGTGGCCTCACCATAGTCCCCAAATAATGGAGATTCTAGAAGCAGTACAATCCGTGAAGAACTCAGAGAGATGAAGGGAGGAGAACCAAGGAGACACCCCCCCTCCCCCGTGCCCCTGACTGGCAGCAGGCTGTCTGGGACTTGGGGGCAGGGGAAGGCTGGCCATGTGACAGGAAGTCTATTCTGCCAGCATGAGTGCAAGGTTCCCTGGAAGAAGTGCAGCCAAGCCTACTCTCATTGTGAGCTGCTGGCAGTGACGAGGGCAAGGGGAAGCAAGGCAGAGGGTTCCACTCCTACCCAGTACGTGTGGATGTAGGACCTGGGTTCACACCCCATTGTATCACTAATTCTGTGCCCTTGGAGAATTCCTCTTTCCTCTGAGGCTCAAATCTCCCATCTCCACAATGGACTCTGGAAGGTTCCTTGGATCCTATGTAGCAACAGCATTGAACAATGGAACACTCCAGCAGGAGGGGAAAAGTTCGAACCTCTTATTTCTCAACCCGTTCATTTTAACAGCTCATGGGTCAGAAGGCCCCGAGCAGCTGCAGGGCAGCCACATCAGTGTGTGTGTGTGGGGGGGTCTTTCCAGTTCACAGCATTCCCTCCCAAACTCTGTGGGGTATATAAAAAGAAGGTCAGTCCAGAAGACAGCCTGGGGAATAGGAAAGGGTTCTCACAAGCAGTTACACAGCACTATGAAGGTCAGCATCACCTGCTCTCTGGGAGCCTCAGTTTCCCCGTCTACAGAATGGGACAACACATTCCTCACCAAAGGACTGGTGTGAGGCTAATGCTGGGCAGGATGTGCTAAGAGCCGGGCACAAGCCTGGGCTTGTGAGGATAAGGCTCTCCTCCTTGGGAGAGCAGAGGTGGAAACCACACCACTTCTCTGTGTTCCCAGAATGAGACCAAATTAAAAGCCAAGGCTTGAACTAACTGGTAGGGACAAGCTTCATGGGGGAACTGAGTGTGGCCTTTCTGTGAAGACTCACACGGGCATGCCGCACTGTGCCGAGGGCAGGCGGAGGGTACACGGCACTCACTTCAGGGAGAGGGAGTAGTCATGTCTGCTGGTCTGGCTGTTCCGGACAAGGTAGCTACACTCCTTACAGAGCCGCAGCAGGTTCTCAGCATCACTTCTGCTGATGGCCCCGTGATACCATCTGGGGAGAGAACAAGAGTGTAGTCAGACCAGCACAGGGGAATACCAGGGCCAAGAAGTGGGAATGGGTGGGTAGGGGAGCAGGGGCGGGGAGGGTATAGGGAACTTTCGGGATAGCATTTGAAATGTAAATAAAGAAAATATCTAATTTAAAAAAAAAAAAAAAAAAAGTGTAGTCAGAGAGGAGGGGGACAGGGCTCCAGAATGACCTCTGAGGAGCCTCGCTCAGTGCCCTCCTGGGGCAGCTGTTGGCTCCAGCCTCCTGTGAGGAGGTTCAACAGCTGCTCAGCCAGCGTCTGCCACATGTCAGACCCTGATGGAAACCCCTGGGTCCCTTCCCACGGAAGGCTCACGATCCATGCAGTCCAGCACCAGATACTCTGTGCTCATCAAGTTGGCCCTGTGGTGACAGGTGCTGAGGGAAAGGAAAGTGAAGCCAGGCCACACGGCTGGGACTATTTTAGGCATGGTGACCAGGAAAGCCTGTGGGGACAGGGATTTATCAGTGCAGACCTGAGGAGGAGGGGAAAAGATGCATGAAAAACAGCAGCTAGAAAGTCTAAGTGTGAACGGTCATAGGTTGGAAAGCAAGACAGAGATGGGGGAGGCATGGGGGGACAGGAGCAGGCAGCACAGCGCAGGGGCTCCTGAGCGTTCCTCTCAATGAAATGGGCTCTTAGAGTATGCTGACAGGAAGCCTAACATGGGCGGGGCACAGGGCAGCTCTAATCCGAAACAGAGTGGCTGGAACCTGCTCCTGCCAAATGGTCCTGGCACTAGCCGGGCACATGAGAATCACAGCATCCCATTTCTGGGCACTGCGTGAGCCAGAGAGGGGGAGGAGGGACAGGTGGTGCAGAGGGCATACAGCACCACTGGCCATGGGACGAGATGAAAACCGTGTTTCCCTGGCTGGGAAAGCTGGAGACGAAGTCTCAGTGGACAGCAAAGGCCTTCACTGACAAGAGCAGGGAGTCAAAACACTCCTTTATATCTACGCTGGGCCCATGAAAGGACACTGCAGCAGAAGTGTTGTATATAGGATGCCAGGTGTGTGTCTGGGGGTGGGATGTGGGGATACAGGGGCACGGACTCCATGACTGCCAGCCGCCTCTCTTTCTATGGTTACACAGACACAGAACCATGGAGTGGGGATGCTTAGGCTGCCATAGCGAGAACATTGCCAGAGAGGCCAGGGCCCAAGGCAGCCATGGGGGCAAATAAGCAAAGTGGCACAAAGTTGGCAATAACAGATCCGGTGAGATCCCAGGAGGGGTGGCCTGAGTAACACACCCGCAAGCTGACAAAAGCATTTTATTAAGAACACAATTTCCAGCCAGTTGACACTGAATGGTCCTCAGAGAAGGTAGGAAAGGGTCTCTAGGAAGTGCTGCCCAATGTCTGCCCTCCCTGAACACAGGCGCTGGAACAGAGAGAGAGAGAAGCCCTCCAGGGGCCTCGTTAAGGGCCATCCCTGGTGGCACACAGGACAGGCCTGCCAGGTCTTTTCCTGGCTACTTCATATTGAAAGAAAAGGAGAAACTGGAGTGGAGGGTCAAAAAAGAGGGGCAAAGGGTACCAGATCAGGAGCCGGGAGACCAGCAGGCAGCCTGCCTGTAGGGAATCTGTAGAGCACAGGCTATCCTGAATGGTCCTTGGGGGGGGGGGGGGAGGCTGGGCCCACTGTTGCCGAGTCTGAGCAGGGGGTCACCCTGGGAGCATGCGGAGACAGTCAGCCAGGTCAGACTTCAGGATCAGGGAGATTCAGTCACTGCCACTCCTCCCATCCAGCAGCAACTGCTTTCTCCAGTCTTCACTCACTGCACCCTTGATCTCATGGGGCTGATGGGAAGGGGAGGTCAGCAAAGAGCTACAGAAAGCCATTCCTGACAGCACACGTGCTCCATAGGAATACAAGAGCTATGTAGAGTCACGAGAGCTACTTCTGGGGCATGAGTGGTCAGGGAAGCCCTGGAGAAGGACACCGTCTGTGAACCTGTAAGAACTGGTGAGAGCTGGGAAGAACTCACCACACACAGAGGGAATGTTCCTGGTAACCGCACCAGCATTCGCTATCGCTCTCCTTATGAAGACCTACTCTGCACTAACATCAGCCATCTCTCATTTTATAAAGACCCACTCTGCACCAGGTACGGGCTCTGGCTGGGCATAAGAGAAGTCCAAGAGGAGGTGACAGAAGACAGAGTGGGGTCTAGGGTGTGAGGCTGGGCCTCAGTGTTCCCGTCTGGGCAGCAAGGGTGCCTTTTACTGTACATCACTTGCTAAGCTGATGATACACCTAGAGAGCCTCACTCTTGTCCAAGAACTGATGTGTTAAGAAACTAAGGGAGCTAAGGCTTCACTGGGGGTAATGGAGTCACAGGAGGTTTCTGAGCAGGACACAGACCTGGCTGAGCAGGCGGGGAGCCAGTACCACGGTCAAGAGCAAAGGCAACCAAAGGGCTAGGCCTGGCACAACCTTGGAAGAGGGGTAGGGCAGCAAGTGTGGGCTCGGACTGGAGAGAGACGGGGAAACCTGAATCAAGAGTGCAAGGCCTGAGCTGATGACCAGCAGCAGCATGTGTAGCATAGAAGCCACACAACAGCTAGAGAAGAAATCTAACTGAAGGCAGGTTTAGTTTAGACTCAGCAACCAGGATGAAAAGTGAGAGGTGACCCAACACTTTGCAGTTCCTATGGCCAGCTACTGACGAGTGGCAGCCTGGTGTGAACAGACCAGGCCTGGCCAGGAGTCGGAAACCTGACCTCCCAAGAGAGCCTGTCACGAGGGAGCAGTGATTAACTGTGTTCTTGCGAAAGAAAGAACGGGAGAGGGCGCAGCAGCTGGAGGAAGCATCAGTGAACTTACATCTGTTTCTCCAGTGGGATGGTAGGATCCACTCTCTCCCCCAGAATCCCACAGAACTCGGGGCTCCCATGCTTGATGGGCTTGAAGCCTCCTCCCGGAGCACGGAGCTGGCGCCGTCGGTCCCGAGAAGGTGATGGGGAGGACTGCCGCTTCTCATTGCCGTTGAACTGGGCTGAGAACAGAGGAGAGGAGGCTCTGTTACCTGGGGCCCAGTCCCACCTTGGGTAGCACACAGTGCAATTTTCTGCTTGGCATTTGACACCATGCAGTAGCCAGAGGGGCTCCCAAAATGCTGATTTTGCTATGGCTTAAGTGTGTCTCCCAAAGTTCCTATGCTGGATGAGTCAATGTTGGGTAGCAGGATGGAGGAGAATTATTTGTATTGTGGGCACCTCAAGAATGAATGTTAAATTCTCAAACTAGATCAGCTACCATGAGCAAGAGGAAAGCCCCTAGAGCCCCCAGTTTTTCTCTTCCATAGCTGCCAGGTCACTCTTTCTTCCTGTCTCAGGCCCTTCTTCCTTGGCAAACCCTACTGAGCCACCCAGCATGGGTGTTAGAACCGAGCTCCAGTCCTCTAGAAGAACAGCCAAGTGTTCTTAACCACTGAGCCACCTCCCCAGCCCTGGAACTCAACCTCTCAAATACAGACACCCTGTAACACCTGGCTGCCTGCTGAGGCTCAGGGCTCAGCCGGCTCCACTACCCTTCAGAAGCTGCCTCTTCAGGATGCCTTCTCAGAACTCCCTAGGCCACCCAAATCACCAGTATCCTTGCCTGGCTCCCATGGGCCACAGCTCAGATACCACTTGACCCACACCTAAACAGTACCTGCAAGGCAACAAGTGCCCAATGTGTCACTAAATGAAAAAGTAATGGGAGAAAAATATTGGTTTTTCTATCAGATAAAACCTAAGAATGTCCTGGCAACACTGTAATTCCTTACTGAATTAATTGACACATCCTCTGGCATGCTTAATACTGCAGCCATATATTTCAGGAAGAGCAGGTGGTGATGAATGACAAGCTTAATTAGGCAAATCATTTCACCTAAAACACAAATATACAAACTCCAAGTACCGCTATTCAACAACCGAGGGGGGAGGGGGGACTCAGAACAAAAGCTCCCAATACAACTGCTTCCATCCCTTCTAATTAAGTTTCTCTTTAATCTGCAATTTAAAATGGCAATTCTTTTAATTTAGTGATTTTCCTGCAAGAGATAAAGACACAATTCCTCAAAAGAATATCTGCATTCAGAGGAAAAGATGCTGCCCCCGTGAGTTGTTTGAAGAACAGAACGTAATGAGTCCCACTGATAGGCAATTAAAGAGCAAGTTGGGATACTGAGGGAGGGAGAGCGACTCTGCTGTGCATAACAGGGCAGGGAGGGAGCATCTACTTCCGTTCCCAGGATGGAGACTAGCCCGGCTAGTAGCACAACAGTGTCTTCAGGGTCAGCAAGTCTGCACATTAGCTTGGCGCTAAATGTCTACTCAAGAGTTGAAGCCAGGGGACAGGGCTCATTGCTCAAGTGCCCCACTTATTTTATTAGCCTTTCTCCTGGATTGTCTTGGAAATTTGTGCACACCCCCCCCCCCCCCAGTATTAGAAACCTGATACTCCTAAATACTGAAGTTTGGGCCCTTCTAATAACAGAAGACGTATCTAAGGTGCCTCATGAGCACTGAACTCCACAATACCTGCCATGGTGTACCTGTTAGGTATGAGGAAGCACAGGGGCAAGGCGAGGTTGAGCCCAGGACTCTGAGACAGCAGGGTCAGGCTCACCCCAATTTGTCTTCCATTTCATAAGCTGAGGTCTGAGTAGGCAGAAGTTGTGGTCTCCCTCACCTGGCCAGATGCTCCATCTGAATGGTGTTGCATATACAGGCCTCCCAGGATAGCATGAACGCGGCCCACAACTCCCTATAGGAGCTGGCCTCTCTCTATGGCTCTCGTCCTTGGTAGTGTGTCTGCTGCTCCAGGAGCCTTCCAGAGTCCCATGGAGCAGATCCTGGGAAGGTTTTCCTTCTGCCCTCTCCTGCCTCATCTGCTCAATTTACTCTATAGCCTGTCTACCCTAGAGAGGATGCTTACAAAATGTCATAGGCTGTTGCAGCTCGCATAAAACCAATATGCTCCTTCAGTGTAATTTCCTTTCTGTTTAGAGCAGGCCACAAACGGCAGTCTCTACAGCACAGCCCTTGACCACTGCCCCAGAGGCCTGGGTTCAAAGGCAAAACCTCCTTTACAGTCCTCAGGAAGTTGGAGGCAGCTTGACCTCCTTTGTCACCTTATGCTCTACTCACTGAGGCTGGCTGGTCCCTGAATCCATCACCTGCTACCTGCCTTTGGGCCCAGCTTTGTCTCTGCCTAGCCTCTGGAATGCACCTCCTGGAGTTGCTTTGCCCTAGGCCCCCAGGTAGAATTCCTTTGCCTCCTCCAGCCCTCAAGTGCTTTGTCTACCATCCCAGCATCTGCCTGTGCTGGAAAGAATGCAGCAATTTCCACACAACCAGATGGTCTCAGCCCAGTCCCTTTTGGCTGTGCATCTTCTGGATCCAAGGAACCGCCCACAGGCTGTAGCCCGGCCAGGGAGGAACAGCAGCTCTGCAGCCCAAGGTGACAGTCGGACACCTGGCTGCTGACATCCTACTGCGTTGTTACTCATTGTGATACCAGAATATTTTTAAACTTCGCTGAGCTCAGAGGCCTCATCCACTAATAACCACAGTGAAGAGAGCTGTAGAAATGCTTCAGGCGGGATCTCCGTCTGTGGCAGACCCCTCTCCACTGTCGCATTAGTGAGGGAGATGTGCCTTTTCATGTAGTCACCAAGATAAGGTAACCTGTATCAGAACTGACTTCAGACTCTCAACAAGTTTCAAGAAGACGGCTATCTGATTCTGTACTGGTGTCCTGAACAAGGTGTCCTGGTGTCCCTGGTGTCCCTACAGGTGACGATCAAAGCCTGCTGACTGAGTAAGTCTCTGCAGAGCTCCGCAGGGCTCTGCCTCCATTCACTCCTTGAGAAATGACACCCAAGCTGGACTTCCTCTGCCAGCTCTGTGCTGGGCTTCTAGGGGCTCAGGTCAGGTCTTCAGGCTCGGTGGCAGTGAACACCCTTATGAACCAAACCACTTTGCCAGTCCCAATCAAGTTACTTTAGAATCCTCTTGGAAATGGTTTTATTCATTCTTACAGTTTGTACTTCCCACAGGTGGGTGGACACTACAGAAGATCTGGGGAGCACATTTTCCTCTCATCTGTGAGATGGTACTGCTCTCCATGGTTTTACAAACCAGGCCTGTGTAGCTGAGAACCTGGCTCAGCTAATGATGCAGGCTGGGTAGCCTTGGGGCCACCTCAAACCTAGGGCTTCCCAGGTGGGGTTGGCACTGCTCTGGCAATCCTGCTTCATATTTCTGGGCAACCTGCAGCCTCTGCCTATTTGCTGTCCAGCACAGGATTGAGCAGCCGCTAGCAGAGGCAGTGAGGTGAGGGACTGACAGGGGACTCTAAGCTGCCACAGATCCCTTCAGCCTCTCAGTGATAAACCAGGAGTGAGGACCAGCCCTCTCAGGAAACAGTATGGGAGGCACAGGAGGGGCTGCGGCTGTTATGGGCCTGTGGCTTGTTCACTGATGTCCTGCTACTCTGAAAGAGACAGAGGGTGAGCCAACCTGTGCAGGTGCCTTTCGTGCAGGGCTCTGCATACAATGCCCGATGCGACCCAGAGCCAGGTGGGCGTCAGCATGCTGAGGGGGGAAGACTGTACACTGGTTCTGGAAGTGGGGTGGACTATCTACCTCAGGCAGTTAGCGTGTGTGTGTGTGTGTGTGTGTGTGTGTGTGTATGTGTGTGTGTGTGTGTGTGTGTGTCTAAAACCTCCCTTCTGTAGTGGCACACCCTCAGCTGCAGTGTTCCAAACCTGCATATACACGACACCACTGACCCCGAGAACCCGCATCCCACAGATGCCGAGATGGAGCCCACAGAGGAAAGGCCCCTCTACTATCTAGCGCGCCCCTCCTTCTTTTGCAGGACTTTTAGGAAATAGCCTCACACCGGTTTATAATTGCAGGATCATGAAGAGGCCTCTGAGCCTGGGGCACTTCTGCTGCCTCACAGGATGTGTGAAGACAATAAGGTAAGAGTGGGGCTGGTGACTCTGAAAGGCTCAGAGGCAGGCCTTGAGTCTCAGTGGTTCCAGAACACCAATTACATGGCTACGCTGAGCCCGGGACGGTGAATACAGGGTAGCAGGAGGTGCTCACCTCTGTCCTTTCATTTGTGACTGTGCCCCTAGAGAAAACATGGAAAGCAGAGCTGAGTGCTGACCGCAGAAGACCTACGAAGCACCAAGGGTTCCACACCCGAGAGCAGCCATCTTTTCTACCACAGCTCATTCATTCCCCAGCTGAGAACCATGGAGCTAGAACCGGGGTCTCCTCAGGCTGAGTCAAGCTCAGCACAGATCTCCTTACAGGGCAGCAGATAGCAGAGCCCACAGCAGTAACTACAGGGTAACAACAGCCACCACCTACCAGGCACTCACAGCCCCAACTTTAGTGCCTAGTGTCACCCTCATCATGCAGGTGAGAAGACACAATTTATCACTGACAGCAAATGGCAGCTTTGAATGCAGACCCATGGCCCCAGCACCTGACTTCTTCCAGGGCTCAGGACTGGGCTCCCTGTCACCTGTTACTGGGACTCGCTCAAGGCTGAGGCCCTGTGTGATCTGTAACCTTTCACCTGCAGACACCCACGAGCCTCCTGGAGCCTGGAGAAAGTGATTACTCCTTCATCTGCAGGTCCAAAGAGCAGCCTCCCGGGCAGGGCACTGGAGGAAGCTCCCACCCACCATGGGTGTCTATGCGCTGCCCACTGTAGACAATGAGGAAGGGAGAGACAAGCCAGTGCTGGCCACAAACAGCTCTCACAAGGCTCTGGGCAGTGGCTTCCTCCGCAGACAGGAAGGACACACTTTCTTAGAGGGAATTCAGGCATAGGCAGGAAGGGAGGAGGTCAGGCCAGTGGCCACACGAAAAAGTGACCTCCCACTGCGGACTCCTCTGGCCTCACGTGGCCAGGAGACAGATGTCCAGCACACGAGCACCATGTACCTGCCGCCACACGGCCACTGGCAGGGCCTAGCCTAGGAGAGTTCGTGGGTGGGACTTGTGTGGCCAGGCCTGACTCAGTAACTACAAACTTCCCAGCACTCACTGGGCACCAGACTTGGCGTTGGGTAAGGACCCATGTGTGCACAGGGCAGGCAGAGCTTTGACCTCATGATGCTTATAGTCTCCATCCTCATGGCGATCTCTGACCTGCCAGGCAGAAGGGCAAAGCCACTCACTTAATGCCACACAGGAAAAGAAGACATTTGCAGAAACCCTTCTCACAGCACGAAATCGAGCTGATGCTTTCGGTTTCTTTTTCTTAAGATTAATAAATGAACTCATTAATATGTCAGATAGAAAAACCAACCAGAGAATCCTGTCCCTCAATAATATTTAGCAAAAGGAGAGGTCCCTACAGCTCTAACCCTGCCCCCACACTTCCTTTGGTAGATCTGCATGTTAAACATTAATTATGGCTGTTACTCATTACACAGCAAAGAGCTTCCCATACAAACACAATTGTTAATTTCCTCACAGGCCCAAGGCATTCTGGGAGACCATGAAGGAGACAGGAGGCATTCTGGAACTCAAGGGAGCCTGTTATGAGGCAGCACGCGGCTGGAGTGTGGAGAGAGCCTTGGCCAGGTCTGAGACTCCCTGTGGGACCCTCTGTAGACTCTGGGTCCCCAAGGAGGCACAAGGAGCAGGAAGTGTGAGCCATGCCCAGAGCACACAGCACCACGGCACTAACTTCAAGGTATCTGTACCTGTGGGGGCAATGACCAGACCAATACTAAGGCCAAAGAGCAAGTGGAGCAATTGCTTCCACCTCAGGAATCTCCTAAGCTACCCTGCACCAGGTTTAAATGAGGCCAATGCAACAGTGGTGGGTGGTGAAGGCACTGTTCATTCAGATGGGCCCAAGTTCACTGCTAAAGGACTGCAGGTGAGCCGCTTACTGTCTGAGCTTCAGTAGATCATCTATGTTACCACAGTGAAACAACACCTACACAGCAGGACTTGATAGGGTTAATTCAAACCAGGTTCGCAACTGCTGCTCAATAAAAGTTGGCTTCCTGTCCATTCCTTCTTCCCCTCTTACCATACTGGTGTTCCTTTAAATAACTCAGCGAATGAGCTGGCTCAGCTGACTCTCAACTGTTGGGAAGCAGCCGCACATAAGACTTCACTTTCCCTTTCTCTGTCCTTTCAAGAAGGAGTCAAAACTCCAGAGGGGCTACCCATGGGGCACAGCACTAGCACCCCATGAGATTACCATGACAACTGTGCATCTGTTCTGGAACAGACCACCCACAGACTGTGACAGGAGGCTCAGCCCAATCCGGAGGTGGAGAGGGGACTGTCTTGTTAGGGGAGGTTTTCTGGAAGGGCTAACACCTGTGTCACCTGAGATGAGCTGTGACACCCTCCCTGGCTCCCTCATCCCCTCACCTGATGCACACTATGTTATGAGTGAACTGGAGGTGCTCCACGTGGAGTCCTCCAGAGAACTGTGACTTCTCACACCTTGACACACACAGTCAGTACTCAGGTGGTGCCTGGTGCAGTAACACCTTCTGCAGTGGCTTATTTGCAGCTCAAGTTAGGAAGACCAAACAGATTGCTTCTAACACAATGGTAACACAGATGATCGTACTGAAGCTCAGACAGTAAGCGGCTCACCTGCAGTCCCTTAGCAGTGAACTTGGGCCCATCTGAATGAACAGAGGGAAGGGCAGAGGCTGCTTTCACTCAGACTGCTGGCCTGAGCCTCGGGCAGGATGAGCAGGAGTGAGGGCTGGGTAACAGGGGAGGACGGGGGCTGGGACAGGGACAGGGACAGGGACAGCAGGGCTACTTTCCAGACCTCCCGTCCCTGTTTCCCACTGCCAGGCATCATCAGGAACGAGCTTTGTAAACGAGGCCTCCAGGGCTCCTAAGCACCGCTTCATGCAGTGCCGTTTTTTATATTAAATTAAACTTTATTTAATTTGGCAAGCCCTTCCAGAACTCCAGTAATAAACCTCACAGCACAGCCCAGTGTCTTTTCATCCAGATATCTCTGCATGAGAATCCATTGGTTTTCACTGGACTTTTCGAAGCCCACGCTACAAGACTTAAGAAAAATCACTACTTTTCAGATGAAAAGGTGAGCAACCTGCCTGAGGTCTAAGCTGATGAGCTGGCAAGCGACAGATAAGACACACTGACCTAGAGAGTACCCCATTCGGGAGTCCATCCCATCATCAGCCACCAAACCTAGATACTAATGCTCATGCCAGCAAGATACTGCTGAAGGGACCCTGATATTGCGGCCTCTTGTGAGGCTATGCCAGTGCCTGGTAAACACTGAAATGGATGCTCACAGCCAGCTACTGGATGGAACACAGGGTCCCCAATGGAGGAACTAGAAGAAAGTACCCAAGTACCTGAAGGGGGCTGCAACCCTGTAGGTGGAACAACAACAGGAACTAACCAGTACCCCCGGGGTTTGTGTTTCTAGCTGCACATGTAGCAGAAGATGACCTAATCGGCCATCAGTGGGAATAGAGGCTCCTTGGTCTTCCAAACTCTATATGACCTAGCACAAGGCAAGGCCTGGGCCAAGTAGTGGGAGTGGGTGGGTAGGGGNACAGAGGTGGGGGGAGGGGTATGGGAAACTTTCGGGATAGCATTTGAAATGTAAATAAAGAAAATAATAATAATAATAATAATAATAAAAAAGACACACTGACCTAAACTTTCAAAGGCAAACCAAGGAGCTGGCATGGGGTACAGACAAGATCCCCAAGTAACTGCTGAGTATAAGCCCATCTGAGTCATGTGTATGTTTTCCATCTCCGCCTCTGGCAGAGCCCAGGGCACCGAAAAGTACCTCGAAGGGAGACAATCCTGAGACAGTGAGTCACAAATGAAGTAACCATGTCTCAAGAGGCCCAGCAGGCTCCCTTCTTAGGCATGCCCACACCCGGCTGCTGCCAGATTCTACACTATCAGATAGGTGCTTTGGTTATTTCTTATGCCCGACTGCAGATTTCTCTATCTGGGAAGTGAAAGGGTACACATCTCCCACACCCACAGATGGCCCGACTGGCTCTGTCACAAGGTTTTCTGTGGTTCTCTTCCCCTTTGCCTCAGTTTCTCCAGGACAAGGATAGTGAGACCAAACAGCATGCAAGGTCCTCATTGTATTAAAAGATGGAAACCTAGCCTGGAGCCCCTCAGTCCCTTATCCTGGCATGTGAGGCTGGGGCTACAGCACGTGCAGGTCCCCAAACATAGTTTATGTGACATTGTGGAGGCTCAGGCACAGACTGGGCAGTGAGGCTTGGCTTTGCTACTGACCAGGCAGGGTCCTTCTGTCCCCATCCCTAAACAAAGGAAATGAGCCATGCAGAAGGTGGCCATGAGAATACGTAAGACTGATGCTAGTGATGAGACCATGCTTTCCGGATGGGAGGCTCCGCAAGCTCACTAAAGCTTCACAGGGCTGCTGGGCTCATTTACCAGCAAGGCAGTCAAAATCCCCAGGCAGGTACAATCCCTTCAGAGGTGTGACAGCCACAGGTGTCTGCATCCATCCCGAGTGCTTCCTTATCCTCATCCTTGGCCTTAGTCGCAGGCCATCTTCTGTGCAGAACCTGCTCACCCTGCAAGCTGTCCCACCAACCTCACTACCTCAAAACACACGGCCGGGAAGGAGCACCGAGGGCTCACTAAACAACTGGTGGGGTCCCGTCTAACTCCCCAAGTTCTAATCTTTAATGAGATGTGTGCTGCAGACTCCCGAGGGACAGGAAGACTCCCAGTCCCTGGGAGCTAGGGTCACCTCATTCTCTCAGAATATTGTCTACACAGCTACAGAGCGACCCATGGACTCCTCCTGTGGCTTAAGTGAGACAGGGACAAGAGGGAGACAGACAGACAGACAGACACACACACACTGCAGGGAAGCGTGGAGAAAGTGTGCTGAGGACTTGGCTGGAAAGGGCTTGTAGTCCCCAGCTTAGAGCGGGGTGGCATCCTACAGGCTATAAAGCACCTCTGTCCCACAGAGTGTGACCAGCAGCCTCCCTGCCTATACTCATTGGCATTGCTGGGGTTCCTGGGCAGAACTGCCTACAATCCATGCCCCTGTGGGAGAGTGAGTCCCTGCTCTCCGCCTTCTCACTGCAGCTACAGCGGTCTCCAAAGCTGGGAAGTGTGTTCTACCATCAGGTTCCTCCAGAATGCTGGCCACCCTCTGGGTCTAGTCTCAGTCTTTCCCCCTTCTAAACCTTTTAGGAATTTGAAAACTCAGAAAAGGGTCCCCTGTCAGTTTTCCCAGGTTGAGCATGCAGAATCACGAAAACAGAGCAGTGGAGGGAAACTTCAGCAAACTTCATCTTACACAGCTCTTTCCTAGTGAGCTTCCGAGACCTGAGAAAAACGGGTTGTTACAAGATACCACAGCAATGACAGGATTAGCAGAGCTGCCAGTCCCCGACACTCCAGGGCCTCGCTGAAGAATGAGTGCACACACTTGCACACGCATGCATACCTGTACACGCCCTCACTATGAGCATGCACACTGATACAACACTCAGTAGGGAGCTGTGCTCTTCGCGTTCCACACAGCCACACTTCGGGGCTAGCAACTGGAACCATGACGACACTCGGCCACCCATCAAGGTGCTGCAAAGCACCATCCTGAGTGGTGGCCCACTGGCCTCTACCCACTGCTGCCTGGGCAGACTGAAGGGTGCTCACAGCATCTGCCTTCATCCCAGGAAATGAGAAGGCACCGAAGCTGCTTGGGACAGGCACAGATCTGCTCTAGTAAGACATGGAAAGCCAAGAGCCTTGGGAGACAGGCAGGGCAAGAGTGTGAGTGACACCAAGAGTAACAGAACAGTGACAAGAACCAGGAGCAGCCTGGGCAGCTGTGGGTCCTGAGACTTCCTGCCAACTAGCTCTACCTGAGGCCAACTACACGGACAGTAGTACACCTGTCTCCAGGCATGAGTGGGCAGGTTCCAGACAGACAGCCTGCCTTCTGAGAGATCATGTCCTACTGCTGAAGTGCTTCTCACTGGAACATCGGCACAGATCATGTAGGACCAGGCAGAACATGCTCTCAGTGTGTGTGCGCGCGTGCACACCAAGGCATATGTGTGGAGATCAGAAGACAGCTTGCAAGAATTCTCTTCTTCTATCATATGGGTCCCCGCAACTGAGCCGAGGTCAGCAGCTAGGTGGCCAGTACCTTTACTCACTGGCCCATGGTGCTAGATTTCTGAGCAGCTCACAGGCAGTCCAACACTGCTGTCTGAGACCAAGCTGAGGAAGGAGGTGCCAGACTAGCTCTCCCAGACACCATGAGCCCAAGCATGAGTCAGCACCACAGGCAGGTGCTGGGCTTTACCCAGTCTTATACTGTCTCCTCCTCACAGGGACCCTGAGGGCTGTGCAGGACTAAAGGAGACCGCAGAATGCGACTCCATGAGGCCCAAGGGAACCAGCTCTGAAGGTGGTGCGATTGGACTGGGAAGCCCCTATGCCAGACTGGAGTTTCTCTCTGGCCTCGTTTCCCTCGGGAACCCGGATTATCTTTGTGGTGCCATTAAGAAAAAGAACAGGCCAACTCAACTGGCGTTGCCTGGCCAGGCTGGACCCACTTGTCTTCTGTCCAGTAACTGCCTCCCAAGCAGGGACACTGCTCCTACCTGCCAGGGCGGGGATGGTGACCCGGTTCCATTCCCATGGCTGGTCGTACTCATCGGCAGGCCTGTCGTCATCCTGGGGGAGCTTGCTCTCCCGCAGCCGAAGGCTCACAGTGCTCTCGGAGTCTGAGTCCACGCTCTGGCCTTCGGGCTCGTACGGGGTGTCGTACAACTGGATGCCTTTGTGTTGTGACCGGACGCTCTCTTGCCTCTGGAATTCTGCAGGCAAAAAGGAGGGGAGGAGACAAGTTGTGGATGTGCAGTCCCCACCAGGGAACAGGTCTGAGGTCAGAGCTACCAGCCAGGGAGGTGGGGCCAGCAGAGAGGACCCCTTCCTACTCCTGGCTGCCCAGCACTGAGTGCTTTCTCAGCTCTCTGCGCGAGAGCACTCTTCCCGAGACTGTAACGGTCAACCTAACAGACTAACTAACCTCTCTCTCTCTCTGTCATCGTATCTGTCTTCAAAGACTGGGCCAGCTGTGAGCAGGAAGTGGCAAATGTGTTCTGGTCCTGAACAGCCCTCGTACCTGACCCATCTTACTTACCGATGCTGTCTTTGGATCCCATTTGCACAGAGCCACATTGGGCCAAGTGACCCTCCTGTTCCCTCCTGGCTCAGAGATTAACTTAAAGAGCCAACATCCAGCCTCTCCTGGAGAGTCGGTCCTGCCAGGCTAGTCTTCAACCCTGTGGAGCTGAGTGCTCTTCCCGGCACTCCTACACCCCAGAGCCCACTCACCCACGGGAGTGACATGACAGGGATTCGGAGCTGTGGGAAGAGGAGTTGGCTTCTTTTAGGAAGGATGACAGGAGCGACCTGATCTGTCATCCCTGACAGCAGACAGACATTTCAGTTGCTATTTCTAGGAGTTTACACACCTATATCACCATGACAGTGACTTGAGGGTAGGGAAGCCAGGCACAGGGGCTGGGGAGGGGCAGAATGGGAGCAGAGAGCTGACCACTCTGGCAAGTGGAAGCAAAGGGGAATGGCTTCTCCTGTGGCTCACCAGTGTGAGCCAAGGCCCCATTACATACACAATAAGCTCACAGCTTGCTTGCCTTTCTTTTTGAGGGTCTCACACTGTATCCCATGGAGCATCTATGTGACCCACTAGCCTTGAACTCATGAACTGTATTAAAGGGTCCCGACTCCTCTGCCTCAACCTTCCCAGGGCTGGGATTACAGGCAAGGGTCACCACACTCATAGGTAACATATGTAACAACTGTCCATTCTCTTGTACAAAGTCAGCATCCATCTCTAAAACTCTCTCATCTTCTCAAACTAAAACCCTGTACCCGTTAAACACTGGCTCCCTCCCCTCCACACACCCTTTTCTCTCTCTCCTCCCCCTCTCTCTGAGCCTGACTACTCTGGCCAGCACTTCCCATAAGTAAGCCACCATTTGTCCTGCTGTGGCTGGCTTACTGCACGTGGTGTTGTGTTTCCAAAGTGGGATCACGTGGCAGAACTTCATGTGTTTTCAGGCTGAGTAATGTTTTACGATGTAGACATTCCCCTTGTACTGTGGTCCTGGGTTCAAGGAGGGAGTGGCAGTAGGCTGCCCACAAAGGGTGTGGGTAGAGGTGGGGATGTGTTAAGGTATGTATGAAGCGTGTGCCAAACCAGAGGCTGTATTTCAGAGCAGCTGCTAGAACACAAGTGAGTGACGGTGCCTTCCCAAGCAGAGCTGCTTCAGATCTCTGCTTTGCAAGCCAAGGCCCCTCACCCAGACAACAAAGCCCCTTGTCCGATGCCCCGATGAAACAGGCCAATGACTGCTCTTGAGTACTGATCAGCCAGCACTTCACCAAGTCCCATCCTGACTTCCTGGCTTTGGCTCTTTCCAGTACCACTAAGTATTTGTTGTTAAACTCATTTTAAAAAAGGAAGTTTTTGTAAATATTCTACAAGCCATTAGCTTGCCGAAATAATAGCTGCTAAGCATAGCAAGACTGAGTGAGAACCAAACCCACTAGGCTGGTGCCACTCTGGTGCCCTGCCGAGCGAGCACGAGGCTAGGGGGGAGGGGGAGTTTGTAAGTGAAGGAGGTGTAGTCACAAAGTATTAAAGATGAAATGTCCACTCTCAAGAAAGGAGAGAATGAGCAGGGACCCGCTACCTGTGGTTTGTAAGCCATGTGAAGTCACCTCCCAGGAGAAGTCCCCACATTCGGTAAAGCGTGGCATGGCTGTCACTGGGTTCCATGGGACTGTTAGGATCTGAGCTCTATGCTTTCCTTTCTCACACACAAAGCGAGGGAGGACTCCAACTGTGGAGCACCACACACAACTCTGTAAGTTACCTCAGGGATCCACTACCTAGGCAGCCCCTGCTCTGCGGGGGTCCTTGACATCTCCCTGTTGGTTCCCAGGAAAACGAAGCCTGGGCACACTCTGGAGCAGCTGATAAAGATGGCCTGGGAAGACCGCCCCTTTCTTCGCTTATACCACCCATGTGACTATCACTTACCCTAGGACAGTGGTCCTCAACCTTCCTAATGCTTTGACCCTTCATGCTGTGGTGACCCCACCATAAAACTTTTCACTGCTGCTTTGTAACTATTAGTTTGCTTTTTTGTTGTTGTTGTTGTTGTTGTTGTTGTTGTTGTTGTTGTTAAATGAATCATATTATAAAATTTCAGTTTATGCTGGTCTTTGGCAACTCCTGTGAACAAGTCATTCCACCCCAAAGGGGTCGTGATGCACAGTTTGAGAACCGTTGCTAAGCAGCTCCTTAGGAAGTACCTTGCTCCTCCTCCCAGAAACTACTGCAGACATTCAAGTAAATTGGGGGCGGGGAGGGGGACGGGAGAAGAAGAACCACAGCCACACACCACTCTGTACCCCAAATTCCTGTCAACTTGTTTAAATCCCAGCCTCCAGTGATGGGAGTACCTGGCAAAGCCACTGTATACAGTTTAGAGAAGAAAACACACTATGTAACACCAGTCAAAAGGAAGATGTGCCAAGGACACACTGGCTATTCGATCAGAGGGGCTTGTGCGGCACATCTACTCCTTACCAAAGCTGGGTTCATAATGGCAGCTGAGGCTGTCCGGATGCCGTTTTGTTCATTAAAACCATGTTCCCTCTGTATGACAGGATGGGTTCACATTTTCATTAGGGCTCAACAATAGGGAGTGGTTAAGTAAATCATCACGTGTTAACTGGATGGAATATTAAGCAATCATTAAAATGATTAATAGGAAGCAAATGCAGCTACATGGGAAAATACAAGCGAACTTGTGTTGAGCTACTGAAATGTTTGTGTATGGAGAACTTCCTAAACAATTCCTGGGGGGCTGGAGAGATGGCTCCGCCGTTAAGAGCACTGACTGCTCTTCTAAAGGCTCTTGAGTTCAAATCCCAGCAACCACATGATGGCTCACAACCATCCGTANTGAGATCTGACTCCCTATTCTGGAGTGTCTGAAGACAGCTACAGTTGTACTTACATATAATAAACAAACAATTCCCGGCAAGGTGGACAACCAGAACACCCGCAGAGAATTCCACACCCTGCTTGGGATTTTGACCATAACACCTAAACTGAGATGACAGCAATGTCTCAATACAGACACAGGAATAAAGAGCTGCAACCGGGAAGAGACCACCGCTTAATTAGTTTTCAAAGTTGTTGTGAACAATGAAGTGTAATTAAGACACACTTGAAAGCAAAGGTGTGTGTTAAGCAGACTGGGCTGTCTGTGTCAGAAGCAGCCACCAGCCCAGCCCCTGGAATGGGCCTGTGGGGAGTAGTCCCTCTTCTGAGAGGCTGCCAAGAGTGCAAGTCAAGGGTCACCACACCAGGCCACCTGGCAGGACATTGTGTTTCCTGCCTAATGATTGTGGCACATCCCCCTTATTAGCCAGGCCCATTGGTGACAGTCCCCAGAAAGATCTAGTAGGAGAGCCGGTGCCCATATGTTCTAAGCCACAAGTTATCTGACAACACATCCACTCCTTCAAAGAAAATGATCTTCAATGCTGGGTGGCAGACTGTGATTTCACGCCTTGTCGGGAGCAAGCAGAAACGTTACACTGACAGCGTGGGGATTTCTCTTGACCTCTGGAGTAGAAAGGTTTTCAAGTAGAACCGGGGGGGGGGGACCTCAAAAAACAAAATAGAAACAGAACCAAACAGATCCTACATTCCATAGAACCGGAGAATGTTAGACCTGGAAGAGACACTAAGATAATTCACCTGCAGAGTTTACCAAGAGGGCTGGAGAAGCCAAGATCATGGCTGACAAGCATGACAGGAAAGAAGAGGGGCAACCAGGCTGAGCTTGCTGCAAACCTCTTGGAATGGATGTGCTGAGGGTCAGACCTGAGAGCTGACGAAAAACAAGCTACACCTTGCCCTGCACTTAGCAACTCTGAGTCCCTCTTTAAAACAAGAGCACATAGGCCAGTGGGTAGGGGATTTGAGAGGCAGAGACCAGCCTGGTCTGCGGAATGGAATGCACCCCAGGACAGCCAGGGCTACATAGTAAAACACTGCCTTCATAAAAACAAAGTAAACAAAGTGACAACAAAAACAAAAAACAAAGAATTATGTTTTAAACCAGTTTTAGGTTTTCACAGAAGGTGGAGGGATGTCGCACGTATCCTGTGCCCTTAATCACAAGCCTTCTCCGTCAGCATCAGCACGCCCCTTGCTACAGCTGACGGGGTCTACATGGATGGCACACGGTTATCAGGCACAGAGCACACTCTGAGGGTTCCCTCCTGGCGGCAGAACTGTGGGTTAAAAAAGATTCTGAGAGAAGGAACGCATAAGTGTGGCTGCCTGTGGAGGTCAGTTCCACAGGTCCCAGGTCCCCTGGAGCTGGAGTTGCAGGCAGTTGTGAGCTGTCTGACATGGGAGCTGGGAGCTGGGAACTGAGCTCAGGTCCTCTGCAAAAGCAGCAAGTGCTCGTTGCTGCTGAGTCTTCTCTCCAGTCCTCATCCAGAGTTGCTACTAAAGGCTATCTTGCCACCGCTGGACTCTGGCAATTATAAATAAAGTTGTAAATACCCTTGTGCTACTTCTTGGGGTAAGTCCTGGGTAGTATGGCTGTGTAAGAGACTGCTTACTTTTGGGGAAAACTGCCAAAGTGTCTTCCAAAGCAGCTCGACCATTCTATACTTTCAAACTTCTGGGGCAAACCTCTTCCTATTTGCTTGGGTGATCTGAAGGGCTGAGGAAGCCCAGGCCATAAGAGACAACCAAAGATGGGAGGGGGGAGACAAGAGGGAAGAAGGCGGGACCAGGACTGGCCAAGCTAGGTGCAGACAGGAGCTTCCTAGAAAATGAGCGTTAATCTTGATGTGTAAACTCGGCCTCTGTTCCCTTAGGCAATGAGCGAATATCCTCATCTTCTCTATATAGATCTGATTTCGAGTGTAGTCTTGACACATACATTTTTTTCTTTCTAATACAGGCATCGTTCAATGTGTATCTTAAGTAGACATATCTAAGTAAAACAAAACAAAAACTCTATACAATATAGTTCGTAAAAAGTTATCAGAAGACTAGAATAAAATAATTTTGTTTGTGAAGGAAAAGGTCTATGTAGCTCTGGCAGGCCTGGATCTCAGAGATCCACACACTTCTGCCTCCCTAGTGCTGGGATTAAGGGCGTGTGCACCATCACACCAGGCCGAAAAATCATACTTTTTCATTACCTTTTCCCCTACCCCTTCAGGGGTCTTTTCCCTTCAAAAGATTGAGTAGCTTCATTTTTGAGCTCCCATCTCAGGTATACACCTTCTCCAACACCCACCTGTCCTCAGTGTCACACTTTGACCCCCAATATGGGAGCAGACAGTGTTCCTCAACAATGAGGGCAGAGGTCTAATCCACAGAGGCAAAGCACAGGCCCTAGCAAGGCTTGACATACAACTGAAGAACAGAGAAGCAGATTTGGGCTGGATAATCTGTGGAAGCCTCGAAGAACTCAAACCTGAGATCATGCACAGTGGTGTGGCAGAGAAAATGGACACAGGGTAGAGGAGACAAGCCCAGGGGACAGTGGAGTCAGCAGAAAAAGCAAGGGTAGATGAAGCTGCAGGAAGGAGAAATGGCTTCTGGGGTAGGGGTTGGGGTTGGGGTGGGGCTGAGGACTAGGCTCAGCATCTCTGAGAGTAGATATTGTCCCAGAGCCTCTGGGCAAGGTAGGCTGGATGGAGCAACACAGACCACAGCCTCCCTGGAAACAGCAGTGCTGGCAATAGCTCTCACCTCTAGCTTTCCCACCCAGGCCTTCCCGAGAATCCACAGCGGTTCTTAAGTCACATGATGGCAGAGCTCAGTAGGGACATGGTCCTGAGAGGCTTCCACTCCCAACTCTTACTGTCACTCTCAGCCTAAGAAACCTTCCCTTTGCCAGAGATGGGTACAACCAGACCCTGTCACCAGTACCCCCACCATCCGACCTCTCTTCCAGGCTGTGTGGCCATGGGGATACCATGTCTGAGACGCCAGGGCTGCAGGTGGGTGAGACTGAGTCTCAGGTAAGGTTAGGAAAGGCTGCAGCACTAGAATGGTATGGCTGCTGTGCACCAAGCTGCCTCACATGGAGCTCTTGAAGAGAGGCACAACTCTTCCGTTCAGGAGTAGGAAGGCCAACACCTAGGCCGGAAGACAAAACCATGGTCAGACTGCTTGGTCTTACAGAGGCCTTGGTTCAGCACTTGCTCGACTTGAGGCAAGCCGCTTCGACTTCCTCATCTCTGGGTGGGAGACAACCTCACAAACTTGCAAAGAGGTCATGAGCATGATGAAGCTATACACACTAAATGTCTGGTGCTAAGAAAGCACTTCAGGAGTGTGTGTGGTTTGAATATGCTTGGCCCAGGGAATGGCACTATTAGGAGGTGTAGCCTTGTTGGAGTGGGTGTGGCATTGTTGAAGGAAGTGTGTCACTGCAGGGGGTGGGTAATAAGACCCTCCTCCTAATCCCATGGGAATCAGTCTTCTCCTAGTGGCCTTGAAATGAAGATGTAGAACTCCCCTGCACCATGCCTGCCTGGACTCTGCTACGCTCCTGCCTTGATAATAGACTAAACCTCTGAACCTGTAAGTCAGCCCCAATTAAGTGTGGCTTTGGTCATGGTGTCTGTTCACAGCAGTAAAACCCTAACTAAGACAAGCAACACGGTTTCGGTTACACCAGGCTCCTTTGGAGCCCCACTCGGAGACCCCTTCTCTGAGACTGACCTTTGACCCCCACGGCTTCAGTGATCCCCTTGCTACAAGTGGACAGGTCGGTCCCACCACAGAACCTTTAAAGAAGAGCCTCAACACCAGCCTCTGAATCAGTTTCTGTTTATGACTCCAAGCTTCCTATTTTAGCTGCTACTTTAGCATTCTAAGGACTCCACCCCCGACCCGTGTGGGAGCCAAGCTCTGTGGCACTGCAGTGAGTGGCGTGATGAGGTCCCGGTATGTCCAATCACAGTGCACACACGGGGAGTCTGCGGCCTGGAGAAGCAGGAAAGAGGCCTGAAGACCCCATAATTAACTCCTGGACCAGGGTTCTTCCCACCCCTCCCAGATGCTTTCTGACATCTCTTTCATCAGCTTGTCTTGTTCTAATCTCCAGGAAGCCAGGCAGACCTCTGAGGTGCTAAAAGCACATCGAGCACCTCAACCAAGTGAACTCCATGGGAGTGGCAGGCGGCAGCTTCTAATCAGACACAGCTGAAACCCGGCCTGGTGCCAGGGTACCACATCAAAGGGACAGAAGGCTTCCTCGGCTGAACTGTGTGACACCTGTCAGAGAAAGACCCTCCCCACTACCTGAGGCCGCACTTGCCCAGGCATTTAGAGTTCAGGTGCTCCTTGAAGGCTGTGAGTGAGCAGCCTGCAGTCTTTTGGGTTGAGATCTGATAGGGCAGGCCAGCTCAGACACAAAACCCGGAGACAATCTAACCCTGCACATGGGTCCCTTGCCCTCTCCTTTATTGCGTTCCATTTCCAGAGCTGCAAAGAACCAGGAAGCTGACAATGAGTTAGGCTGCTTTTAGCATCTCTTTCATAGGTGTGCACAGAAATACGAGAGCAGCAGAGGCTGGACTTTGCAAAGCAGGGGCGTGAACCCACGCAATGATCTCCACAATCAGCAAGCCTGCACTTGCTCTTTTCTGTTCATCCCAGGGGAGACAAAACAGCCCAGTCTGAAGCCAGCAGGGGGTCCAGTGTGCTGCCATTCCTTGGTTATTTGTCCGGTGACAGGGCCTTCTGGTGAGCCCTTCTAGAGAGGGCCTGGAGGACCAGAGCTTCTGCATCAACACGCCTCCCCTGTGAAGGAATGACAAGTCCACACGAGCCTCGCCATAGAGCTCTTAGGTGTCCTGCATCACTTCTGCTGTGTCTTCGAGCCCTGCATTGTTCTGCATCTTCTAGTGGCTGCCTTTGTGTGTGGAGGCCTATGGTAGAGATACAATGGGGCAAGGGGACACCAGGAACGGGTTTCCTTCAAAAGGGAACAATGGCATTTTGGTTTTTTTTCTTTCTTTTTTTTTTTTTTCAAGATTTTTGTGTGTGTGCATGCATGTATAAGTGTATGTGCATGTGTTTATGTGTGTGTGTGTGTGTGTGTGCATATAAAGGCACCTGTACCAAGAGGCTGTTGAATACCTCTTGTACACACACCTCTTGTACTCCCTCCAACACCTGTACCAAAAGAGGGTGTTAGAGACCTTAGTGAACTTATGGATCAGTAGGAGAATCAAGACAACCCCTATTGGCTATTCCTGGTCGTCAACTTGACTACATCTGGAATGAACTACAATCCAGAAATGGAGGGCACAGCTGTGATCCAGATCTTGAGGCTGGAAGAAGACACAGGCTTCTGACCTGGATCTTGAGGCATAGTGGTCATGAAAAACTTAGACCCAAGCCAAGGTAGTACAGGGCTTTAATCCCAGGAGACTGAGGCAAGCAGATCTCTGACTTCAAAGCCAACCTGGAACAAAGCAAGTTCTAGGCCACACCTTCTTGCTGGAGACCTACACAAGGACACTGCAAGTAGGAAGACTCACTCTTCTTCACTGCTTGCACTTACCTGCCAGCAAGTCTGTTGGAACCCGCTTCTACAGAAGACCCGCTGAAACAATTAGCCTCGTGGCACTGAAGAACTACTAGATTTTTTGGACTTCCTATCCATAGCTGCCCACTGTTAGACCACAGACTGTAAGTCATTACAATAAATTCCCTTAATATATAGAGACATTTCATAAGTTATGTGACTCTAGAGAACCCTGACTAATTACAACAATCTACCATCGATTTTATTTAATTATTTGCTTCCGGGCACTATCCTGGTAGTTGGATGAGTGTTCCTTATCTTGTAATGTATTGAGATAGAGTAATACATGTCCAAATCCAAAAACTCAAAGTCTAAAACCTTTTGAGCGCTGACATGTCTCCAGAGCAGGCCCTGTATTATAGGATATAGCCAAAATGCAGGCACACTGAAGTTTCACATACAGCTATTTTTAAGTTATTGCCAATAGGTATGTATAACATATATAAGTTTCATGGTTATACTTGGGACCCAGTACATGGGAATATTCCCCAAATCCAGAAAACATCCTCCTCAGACCAACCCTGAGAGGGTAGGCTAGGCATTCCTGGGCTCCTGAGCAGCAGAAGGAGGCCAGGGCCCAGCAGGGGCCCAGCAGGGGCCCAGTAGTCTCTGCCAGCAGAGGCAGACATGAGTCTATCAGGAAAGTGCCTGTGCCCCTTTGGGGCACTCTTCCAATCTACTGAGCACCAAGTCTGGCTTCCAGAGGGACCCAAGGCCACTCTCTAATGTGATAAAGCCAGGGGGGATGGGCTTTGACACTAGACCAGTCAGAGCTACAGCCCTCACCCTTATGAAGCAGGTCCTCACATGTCCTCAAAGAGGCTCAGAGCCAGCTTTAGAAGACCCACGGGACCATCTGAGCTGATGAGGAGTCTATAGCTCGCTGTTGTAGGGTAGGGTGTGGAAGACAACAATTATACAGTGACGCCACTATCGGGTGCCAGGTCTGTTGATCACAATACATCCAGTTTCTCTTAATTCCTACAACTAGGAAGTAGTAACTCACAGACCTGCCCATTTTACCATTGCCACTGAGTGAGGGTAGGTAGAGGCAGCCTGGCTCCAGAGCGCATGTTCCCAGCCCTTGGTCTTAAGTACCAGAAGTCAGTGTCATCCTCCCACCCCACCCCCCCAATTCCACTAGGGGCAGAAAGAACATGAACTGAAGTCAGCAGGAACCACAAGCCCTGGAAGGACCAGGTCCTGCCCAGTGGAATGACCAGACACACTAGCTTCCTGCCTCTGGCTGACAGTCTGTCAATCAGAATGACAGGATATCCCAATGGGCCCCAGCCAAGCCCAAGCCTTGAGGACAATCTGGCAAAGCCGTGTGGGGGTGCCTACAGGCATCATTTGGGTCAGCCTTTGAGGGAAGCAAGGACAGTGTCATGAGGCAGACTTGTCTACCAGGGAGCCATTCAGCACACTCTAGGTGCCGCAAAGGCACCCAACACGTGTGCTGGTCCTCAGTCCTGCAGCCCAAAGCTGGCAACTACAGACCGACAGCAGGCACAGAGGCCTCCTTCCAGAGCTGCCAAGATCCTCTTCTGGCTGCTGGTCCTAGTCACCTAACCAAGGCACCCTGCCAGGCTCCCCAGGCACACTGGTCAAACCCCAACTGTCCTTGGGCTCCTTACAGGGTCACTGTCCCATGCTGTGGGAAAGTGGCTGGCTTCGTGCCCTATGCTCAGTACAGCTGTCCGGTGGAAGCAACCTGGTGAGACCTGGCAAGAACTCTGCCTAGCCTTCCTCATGAAAGAAGAATTAATTCCTCCTGGGACTGACAGACAAGCCCAACCTTCTGAACAGAAGCAATGAGGCTGCTGGCCAAGGACCGGCTCGGCCCTCTGCTTGCCAGTCCTTTGGAGCTGAGATTCCTCTTAGGTGAGAGAAGAGGGTTAAGATGATGATCTTTCTCCCTTTGGTCCCTCAGCCTGGTCTCTCAGGGTACCCTGGCAGCTCACATAGCACTTTCTGTTCTACAGCTATGGCTTCAGCCCAGAAGGCCACCAGCCTACCCAGGCAGAATGCTCACCTAGCTCAAGAAGGATGGCCGGCCAAAGTCCAAGCCAAACTTAGCAAAATGACAGGCTGAAGAGAGTCGCTTGTTGTACCCAACATTCCTCAACTCAGAACGCCCTCAGCACTGCTGGGTTATTACAGCCACCAACTGCAAAATGGCCCGCCATGGGCATTTAGTGGGGGAGGGCAGCTCCCGAGTGAGGGGTTTTATTGTCCCCTTCCTCAGCTCTTCCAGCTCTGCGGTTACCTCTTCCCAGAGTTCACAGCACAACAGACCCAGTGATGAGAGAGGGAATCGACATGACTGGAGCCGGCAACCTCAAAGCTTCCACTGACCAGCTTGGTTCCCAGGGGGCTAGGCCCCCTTCCACCAACAGCGCACACAGGACACTCCGTGCACAGCCATCCTGAGGACTATGTGGGGAAAAGCACTCGGCAGAAATAAAGCAGAAGAAACCAAATGGTGGCCCCACCTTGGGGCCCTGACAAGGGGTCCTGCAGTGACCTAACGCTGAGAAGTATCATCCATTTCTGGAACCCAAAGCAGAGGCCCTAGAAGATAGCAAGCAGGGACAGCCTTCTTGTTCCCTACTTTCGAGTCATTGCTTGGAGTGACCCCGCCTGAAATGACCTGACCCCGGGGCCAAGGGCAAGTTTCTGCTTAGTTTTGGATGGAGAAGTGAACCCTGTGTGCCTCAGACACCGAAGGACTCAAAGATGAACCGGACAAAGGCAGTGTTGTCTCTGCTCCACCCATGGGGGACCTTGAGACTGCTGACACCTACCCCCTTCTGCTTCTGAGGGCTGGGTTCAAGTCTAATCCATCTTGATACACCCCTGAGAGTCCTAATACAGAAATCCTGCTCTATAGATGCTCCAGAAATACAAACTGAGGAAACAACATAAACAAACAAGCCTGCTACAAATTCAGAATTTAGCACAGAGAAAAGATATTTTTAAGATACTTGTCTAGGAAAGAAATAGAAGTACCAGACTGCTGGAGGGAACATAAATGGAAGATGGCCCTTTTCAGAGGTGAGCTTGGTGGATTTAACAAGTACTCAACACCACATGGCCTAGAGTTTATTTCTAAAAACACTGACACCCATAGGCAGAAATAAATGGGCTTGGATGTTCTCTGTGAACAGAATGACAAAAAGCACTGCGCTCCAGTCACCTCATAGAGTCATCTACAGGAGCTAATGACCCCAGACAAGATCTGTGACCAGCCAGAATGTCTGTAGAAAAGAATGTGTTTGCACCTGTGAATATGTGCAGATGCCTGTTATAAGCAAGTGAGGAAACGCCAAAAGAATGTGTGAACTGGGCAAGTGAGGTTCAGCAAAAGAGGACTGCCTCCAAGAAGGACAGACAGACAGCAAAAGAGGACTGCCTCCAAGATGGACAACCTGGGTCTGAGTCCCAGGGCCCAGGAAGGAGGAGAGAATCTTCTGCAGGTCGTCCCCTGACCTGCAAATGTGAACATCCATTCTCTCTCTCTCTCTCTCTCTCTCTCTCTCTCTCTCTCTCTCTCTCTCTCTCACGCACACGCACACACACACACACGCACACAAAGTCATGCACACATACAAATAAATAATCTCTAAAAATAAAAAGAATATTTTAGAGAAGATACCATTGAACTGGGCGATGAGAAAGAACACTCACTATGCAAGTGTAAGGACCTTAGAGCCCTCAGCACCCACGTGAAAACTGTGCTTGTAACTCTGGCATTAGGGGGCAGAGGAAGGTGGGTCCAAGCTTGCTGACAGCCCTCCCGGTCTCCAGCCTGTTTCGGTGGCAGACCCTGTCTCCAGGGAAGACAACTGGGACCCTCCTCTGCCCTCTTCCTTTTCAAAGGCACACGTACACCATGCACAAAAAGAACACATGATCACTAGCTATCCTTGGCCCAAAAAAAACCAGTTTTCATTTTTCACTATATGTTTGAACACTGATTTTATTTATTTATTTTTACTCTAGGCACACACATCATTCTTTGGCACACCCTTCTCAAGGACTGGATCTCACTCTGCAGTCCAACTGACTTAGAATGTGCAATATTCCCGCCTCAGCTTCTTGATGCAGGAGTATTCATTTTTGATCCTGCCAACACCTGTTCCTATCTATACCAAGACAGATACCATTAGTTTTACCTCAGCCCCAGGAAGATGGGGAAACTGAGGCCAAGGCAGGAGAAGATGCCTGGGATTACATGTGGGAGCAGGGGCTTCCCAAACCTGCTTTCATCAGAGCACTGTGGAATCCCTCGGTGCCAGCCATGTTCTGCTGGGACAGGCTCTGGCTAACAGCTTCTGTCCTAGTATTATTTCTAAGCAGTTCCTATTTCATATGTTTAAACACTCAGAGCCTGATAACACAAACCCCACAAACCCTGAAGTAAACTGTTTCGTTTTACTTACATTTTAGTTATTCTATATGTATGGATGTATTGCCTAAATGTGTAGCTGTGCACCATGTGAGTATAGTACTTGCAGATGGCAGAAAATTGCATTAGATCCCCTGGAATGGGAGCTACAGGCAGTTGTGAGTTGCTATGTGGGTGCTGGGAATCAGACTTGGGCCCTCTGGAAGAGCATCAAGTGCTCTTAACCCTGATGTGTTTTTGGAGACAGTCTCTCCCTGAACCTGCAGCCCTGAACTGGTCTGGGCTGGCTGCCTGGCCAACGCACTCCAGGACCCCACCTATCCATCTCCCCTTCCTCACTTCAGCGCTGTTCTAGACAAATACCACCATATCTGGTTACTACATGAGTGTAGGGAATTCTAACTCAGCTGCATATGACTGAGCAGTAGGCATTTTAAAGACCAAGTCATCTCCCTGCCCCTGTACTATACTTCACTTTACCTGTCACCTTGACATAATGAAGAAAAGCCTGGAAGAAGGAGCGTTTCAGTGAGGGACTGATTGCCCATACTGGGTCTGTGCGTAGGGAACTGTTTTAAGTAAGTTAATTGATGTGGGAAATCCCAGTCCACTGTTGGCGGCACCATTCCTTAGGCAGGGTTTCCTGTACTGTGAATGTAGAGAAATTACTGAGCAAAAGCAGGAGGGCAAGCCAATAAGCATGCATGTGTTCATTTTTCTCTGTTCTTTATTGTAAATATAAGACAATTAGCTGTTTTAAATGCCTGTTGCTCTGGTTTGCTCAGGACTGACTATAACCTGAAGTTAGGCTAAAATAAATACTTTCTACCCAAAGTTGTTTTTTGACCAGGGCATTTTATTACAGCAACACAGGGTATTTTACTTTATACACACTCTATGCCTCAGCATCCCCAGTGCTGGGATGACAGTGTATGCCAGAATCAAATGTTGTGGACACCGTAGATAGAATTAGGGCCCAGAAGCATCGTCAATGCACACATGCACACACTAGGCTCTCCAGCAGCCACTGTATGCATTTCTAATCAGGTATGTATATTAGTGTGAGTGTTACAAACCACCACCAGAGACAGGGTGAGTGACAGGTGAAGTGACTTTAGTAAAAACCGCAAGGAGTATGCGCTACACGCAGGCGCTCAGGATTTTCTGAAGCCACTGCCTCGTCCTTTCTTCTGGAGTTGGATGGAGCTTAGCATTTGCCTCATGGATTGAGTTGGGTGACCTAGTGAATAAGAACGAAGGGCGGGGTGGGGAGAGATGCCTATTTGAGAGAATGTGTGGGGTTGGTGTGTGTGTGCGCGCGCGCGCGCGTGAAAAGGAAAGTCAGGAAGAAAAGTCAGCTAGAAAGTCAGGAAGAAAAACAAGCTATGCTAAAAATAAGGCAGCTCCAACACCATTGCCAGACAGAAAACATACGCTCAGCTTGAGGAGGGGGCAGCCTGGGATAAAACACAGAATAGGAAGTTCCCACCTAAAAATAACCGGGTGGCTGGATGTGGACTCAACACTGAGAAACAAGGCATTTGAGCTATGAGCCTGGGGTGGAAGTCGTGCTGGCAAAAGGGAGCGCTGTACTCAGGTTCTCTTCCAGCTTCCTGATGACAGAGGACTGGGGTCAACTCTCAGTGCAGACCCCTAAACTTACAGGAACCTCCCAGCATGGAGGCTTGTCTGAGGCTGAGAACTAGTGGGTGGAGATGGGCTGAAGGACGCGTGGCTGCAGGCTGGAGGTCAGGAGCCTGGCCAACTGCACAGCAGACAGCCCCGTCCCCTCTGGCAATGTCCTTATCTCCACAGTGACCAAACTTAGGCCTGCTAACCCCATGGCTCACTCGGACACTGAATGATCCTCTTAAAAACTCTTTATGTCTACGTTTACATGTGACTGCAGCAACATGACAACACAAGCAAGCAGAAGGAACGCTGGGCACATGGAGTGACCGCTTGGCCAGCTCACTTCTAGCTGGTGACCTTGGCAAGTCCTCCAGCCTTTCTGGGCTTCCAAGTAGCTCACAGGTGGATGACATCAGCAGGCCTCAGTGAGTAAGAAGTAAGGTGCAAGAGGCACGGAGGCATTAGTCTCTTCTGCCCCTGTGTCCTGATTGGGTATGTACTGCTGTGAGGATCTGACCCAAGGATGGCCTGTGTGTGCTAAGCAAGTACTCCGCTCCATCTTGCCTCTCACCCAGCCTCCAGCCTTGCATGACAGACCAGATTCAAGTACCAATCAAACAACTAAGTTCTTTCAGCAATGGACTATGGAGGTAACTCTACATATCTGTGGGTACACTCTGGAGCTGGATTCAACCCCTGGCTCTGCAGTCTACCAGCTCCTGACTTGAGGGGCCTGCCCCAGTGGAGTCCTGTACGCTCAGTTGTGGAGTGGGGAGAAAATTAATATCGACTTCATGGGGCTGTTATAAAGTAAAACCAGACAAAAGATATAAAAGAGGCTTGTAAACCATAAAACCCCGTGCAGATGTTATACATTAGGGAGGGATAGACACACACGGGCAGAGTCCCACAGCCTTGTTCCTAACTGACATCTGGTACACATGACTCACACAGTCAGTCGGCTTGGTTTGAGTCCACAGGAGAATGCATGCCATTTTACACTGAACAGAGCTTTTTTGATAAAGTCAACATCAACCCCACAACTCGTTTTATTCCATATCTGCCTCCCCCCAAAAGGCAATTCTGCTTGATCCTACCAAAGTTTTGGGAAGACACAATCTGGTTCCCCAGGTTCAAAAGTTTGACAGTTCTGCACCAAAGAAGCCCCCGAGCGCACGGGAAAGGAACACCTTGGCGTTGACTCTCAAACCCGCTGTCTGGAGCCAAGCCTCCCTTCCTCAGCGCTGCGTTAAGTACATCATCTGCTGGCGTTTGGCATGGTTCCCTGAGCTGGGAACTGCAACCACTGATGTGCTATGACAGCTGAGTGCTGCTGCCAGACAAGCTTCCTCACCTGGCACTGGGGGAGGCTGGGGCTGGCCGGAGCCCGAGGGGAGGGCGGCAGCTGTCACTGTACAGCTGCCACCTCAGGCTCACTTCGGATTTCACTCATGTCCCCCTGACAAGGAGGCACCATGACCACAGGCCACATGACCAAAGACTCCGGCTCATCTTCCTCCTGCTGCAGAGACAAAGAGGTGAGGGAAACCTCCCGCCCCCACCCCCACCCCCACCTCGGTCACCAAGAACTTTTAAATTCCTGGGTGCAGACTGCCTTTTCTCATGGATGTCTACTGTCACCAGACCGAACAGCTCAACCATCTGCCCCTGACTAAGAAGTACCTCTGCTTTTCCAAAGCTTACCTCCACCAGCCCTGTCAGAGCTGGCTGGGCATCTGTAGGCTGACGTAAAGGCAGTGGTCACATCCTGTGCCAAGCTTTGAGGACGGACAGAGACTCAGAGATCTTTCTGGGGGTCTCCTACTACCCTTCCTCCAGTGGGGGAGGCTCTTGTCTAGTCTACTTTTATCACAGACAATGTCAAATACATTAATAAAAGAAAGCATCACATGCGCAGCTGGGGCGCCAAGGAAAAGGGGGGAAGGCATTTAAAAACCTCGCAAACCCCTGCAAGTGCTGCGCCAATCCTACCCGACCCACAGGGTCACTGCCACCAGGGGTCCTTGAGTGTGCTACACTCTACCTTCCAGAGTAGGACAGATTACTCCAAGACCCAAATCTTCATCTCAGACAGATGTCTTTCAACATTCAGTTGGTTCCCATCCAACAGTTCCACCTAATGGGTCAAACCATTCTGGTTCCGGGGGCTTTCATTTGCAACCAATTCCTCTTCTAGGTTTAGCAGGAAGCGCCTGCTGTTTAAAACACCCTTCCCTCCAGCTGCTTGGAGACCCTAGACAAGTCAGACAAGCTCAAATAGTGGTTTTGAAAAGTGTCTAAGCTGCCATGTTGTGTGGCCTATGCTAGTTAGGGGACACAGGTGGGAGCAAGGGGAGCAGTCACCCGCTGCAGCTGAGGTTCACCTGTGCACAGGGCTTGAGTGAACATTTGTGCTCCCAGGGGACTGAGCTTCCCTTGATCCCCCAGTGAAGCTTTCTGAGTTTTACAGGCTCGTGCTGAAGCATGTTCATGGGGGAAAATCAGTTCCTGTGGACAGTGGCCTTGAAGCTTGCCTGATTCATACATGGAGAGTCCCAGATTCCAAACCTCAAATCGTGCAGAATCCATGATCAGACCACATGGGCCTGTGTAACTTCGAGGGCAGTACTTACATAAAGTGGTGGCTGGCTGAAAATAAACGTTAAGTCAGTAAAACTTGTATGTGATTTAAAACCCTTAACTCCAGGCCACTGGCTGGCTTCCCCAGCCCTTGAACACTGGACAGGCTCAGAGTGACCACCTCAGGGTGGTCACTGATGGACCGGCTCTAAGTCAAGGTCAGCACCTGCTCCCACCCACCACCATGACTTTGCCTCTCAGTTCTTCTCTTCAATACAGCAAGCTTCCAAGTCTAGCTTAGACCTCACCTCCTGCAAACGCCATCCCTGACCCTCTTGGGAAGCCAACTGTCCCCGTGGTTCCAAAACTAGCACTGAGCACTGCTCCATTCTGGCATCACTTGTCACCTAAGGTTCTAGGATGTTTGAGGTGCTGGCTTTAAAAACTGTCATGTGACTATCTGTGGATGCAACTTCCAGGCCTGGGCTAACTGTTCTGGGGAGATGAGGCTCTGTAATGATCAAGCCTGGTGCCCACCTGCTATCAGCAGGATTGCACTGAGCTTAATCACACAATCCAGGGAAAAGATTGGTTGGATGAGTTTGGGGGTGGAGTGCAGGAAGGTGAAGGTTCAGCAGTTCCATGCTACCTGATGCTACCTGAGGGTAAAGCTCTCTTGTAAGAGAGATTAGACAGTCCTGGCCGCAGGGCGTGCTGGCAGCCACGTGGCCTGTGGCTGTGGCCACACGGGCTCCTGGGGTGGGTGGTTTACTCCACCTTTGGCTATGCTAGACTGTGGTCACTCCTATACATCTATCATTCTTCTTCTTCTTCTTCTTCTTCTTTTTTTTTTTTTTTTTTTTTTTTTTTTTTTTTTTTTTTTAANACAGGGTTTCTCTGTGTAGCCCTGGCTGTCTTGGAACTCACTTTGTAGACCAGGCTGGCCTCGAACTCAGAAATCCGCCTGCCTCTGCCTCCTGAGTGCTGGGATTAAAGGCGTACGCCACCACGCCCAGCCTATCATTCTTAATACAACTTCCCATACCCACATGACCTCTAAGACCCAACTCTGATATCAGTTCAGTGCCTATGATAAGTCCTAAGGGACATCATGTCCACCCCTCTGTTACCCAAAAGACCCTTTCCCTTTGACCTATTCACCTTCTGGGGTTTAACCCAAATTCTGACCACTCAAAAGTCTTTCATGTTCCCTGTTTCCTGGAATGTTGGTGACCATACAACATTCTTGCTGACCTCCATGTCCAGGAAACCAAACCAAGAGCCAAGCTTGCCCACCTTCTCCTTATACAGTGGCCTGAGTCTGATATATACCAGTCTCTGGTTGCCTAGAACCAAGTGCAATATGACTGCTGAATGAGTAACACCCAGTTTTAAGAGCTGCCAACTCCACTCCAAATCCTCTCTGTGGCTTTTAACTGAACAGTCCAGCTCCACTCTGTGGCCCCCTGCAGTCCACCCCTCCACTCTAAGGACAGGCAGCAGATAGCCAGGCAATCAGACAGCAGCACCCAACAGCCAGACAAAAGTAAGGTGGTGGGGGGAACAATGTACCTTGGGGTCTAAGTCCCACAGAGAAATCCTTCTAGAGAAGAGGCTTTGGAACAGGATGGAGACAGAGGGGGCCAGGCTCGTAGCACCACTGGGAACGATGAAGCAAGTGGGGCCCGGGTGACGTCTCTGCTGTAGTGGAGCTACTTGGCCTATGAAGTGGTTATCTGGCTCATGTGCCCCACTAACAGGGAGCACAGTGGAGATCAGAGCTCTTACAATTTCAAGGGAACGGGAGCAATAATGACCACCAGCAGCAAGGCAGCTCTGTGGGAGAGGCGATGGGAGGAAACCAGGGGCCCTGACGGCCAGACCATGATTCTGCTGGCCTGGGGTTTCTCACCACAGCCTGCTCCGCCACTGTAAACTCCCCAGAACCATAGACGCCCGAGACTCAGGACAGCCCTCAGAGCCAGAGGGATGGTCTCAGCAGAGCCTGTTCTCAAACTCAGATGAGCATATGCCTGGACCGTCCGCAAACAACAGTTTGGGGATGCTGAATTTTTCAGGGCAGAGAAAGAGATGACACAGGTCAACCAGTTACTCTGTTAAGTGATCTTAATAGCACGGTCTGGACTGCAGAGACAAAAGTCCCACATTCACCCTGAATCGGTGAATGCTAGACCCTGTGCTGTGCTGCTGTAAGAGCTCTGGATGGGAGGGCACCTGGGGAAGACCTGAAGTCTGGGTATCCACAGGACACAGCGACAGCTTTGGAGCAAGTGAGTAACAGGATCCAATCAGCCAGACCTGGAAAACCAACTCACCAGAGGACAGTGAGAAGAGCCTAGAAGCCCAAGCTAGCAGTGTGAGTCCAGCCCTCACTGCCTCCTTCCCAAAATCTCTCCTGACCACAGGGGTAGGAGACAGCACAGGGCAGTCAAACTCAAGCGCCGTCACCCTTCACCTCCTCAGATGCTGTGTGTGTATGTGTGTGTGATTAAGTATAATTAAGAACAGTTAGGGGATTTTTTTTAAAGCAGCTGGGCATGGCACATGTCTTCATTCCAACAGTGGGGAGGCGGAGGCGGAGGCGGAGACGGAGAGATCTCTGAGTTCCAGGCTAGCCCGTGGCTAAGTAATGAAACTCAGTCTCAAAAGGGAGAAAAATATCAATTTTTTTTTTTTTAAGTAGGCATGGTCGCTGGGCGTGGTGGCACAGGCCTTTAATCCCAGCACTCGGGAGGCAGAGGCAGGCGGATTTCTGAGTTCGAGGCCAACCTGGTCTACAAAGTGAGTTCCAGGACAGCCAAGGCTACACAGAGAAACCCTGTNAGAGGCAGGCGGATTTCTGAGTTCGAGGCCAACCTGGTCTACAAAGTGAGTTCCAGGACAGCCAAGGCTACACAGAGAAACCCTGTCTCGAAAAAACAAAAACAAAAACAAAAACAAAAACAAAAACAAAAACAAAAACAAACAAACAAACAAAAAGTAGGCATGATCAAACTAGGCCGTGCCTACTTCCATAGAAAAGTATCCCCCAGGGAAGCAAGCATGTCTTTTGTTCAGAAACTGGCTTCTTAGGTGTTGAGGGAAGCTGCTGACACCAAGCATCGCATGTTACATGGAGGTCTGACAGCAGCCAGACACCCTGGAGACCAAAAGCTAGCACAAGGAAGAAGGTATCTGACTTGGGGAGATGGTGTTTCTGAGTTTGGTAGGACCTGCATGTGCCTAGTATATTTACTGCTACTAACACCACCCAGAGCCTCCTAATACTGAGGTCTCCTCAGGGCCAGATAAGAGCTTTGACTGGAGACAGGGAAGGCTGTCCAAGTCAGGAGAAGGGGGAGGGACTGGCACTCCCATCCTCCACTCTTAACTCAACCCTCAATCGACTCAAGTCCTGCTCTCTTCCAAGACAGGTAAGGTTCTCCTTGTCAGAACCACAACCCTGCAAGGCCATGCATGGCTGGACCACCACACTACAGCAAGTGGCTTCTATTGTCCTTTCAGCCCAACTATGTCTTTGGGACTTGCTTGGGGAGACATCAAAACAGACACACACTCTCACCAGCATCAGACAGAAAACCAGAAAGGTAGGCAAGGAGGAAGTCAGGGAGAAGAACTCTGAAGTTGCTGGCAACCACAGCAGAGCTCCAGACCCGCTAGACATGGACTCCTGGTCTCAGAACCAGAGTCAGACACTACCATGTAGAAGCTTGGGCACCTATAGGGGTCTTCCAAGGACAGCACTTTAAGGCAGCTTGCTCCTCAATATGATGCTGATGGGCAGAGCATCCCTTTGTAATGTGCAGACTCCTCAGATGGAACAATGTTCCTAAGCCTACAAAGTCCCTGTGCTCCCTACCACCGGCACCCAGCCCTCAGTGGCTTGGGCCCAGGGGCTTTATTTTCCACCAGAAAGCCAGAGCTCAGAAAGCTACGACTAACCAAACCCAGCCCAGACTACAGAGGCCTTGGTTATAGCCTGGGGCTGGGCTCCAGTCTCTTTTTGTTTGTTTTTTATTTTGGGGTTTTTTTTCTTCTTCTTCTTCTTCTTCCTTATGTGACTACCAGAAAGACCTTTATTTTCTGAGACCCTTCAGGCCCTCCTCACCTTTACAGAGGAGACATCACCGCTACAGGGATGTTCTCATCATGCAGAGACTTTCTGCTCCCCTACCTATTTCTTTCTTTTTTAAGTATCAGGAAGAAGTTTGTCCTTTTCTCTACACTTTAACTTAGACTGAGTCAGCTCAGAGGTGGTGCAGCAGCAGCAGCAGCAGCAGCAGCAGCAGCAGCAGCAATAAGAAAGCACTTGCCTGGCTCTGCGGCTCACCCTTTCTCTTAGCAGAGAAGGCAGGAACCCTGGGGAGGGCAGCTCTGAATGGCCCTTTTGATAACAGCGGAACCTCAAGTGAGCATGTGTTTGTATCAGTGCTTACACAGAAGCAGGAGCCACCCTGTCAGGAGAAGTGACTGCCAAGCCTGGCACAGCCACGCCGAGTAATTAAAGACTGTAATTACAGCCCTGTGCCTAGTGTCAAAGCCAGGGCTCTATCCAGACAGACTATGCCTCTCCTGTCCAAGTGCACAAGCATGTAGGCTCTAGGGGTTGGGGAGCCAGGCCGCTCTGTGCTATGGCTTCTGTTCTTTGGTCCTCTCAGTAACTCATCCAGGTGGGCTGGGCAGCAGGCTCTAGAACTGGGTCCTTGGCAGTCCTGCCTGACAGGTCAACAGGCAGCCCTGATAGTGGGAAGGTGGCTACACATTCCTGGGCCTACACGCTGGGCCCAGCCTGCTGATTCCAGAGCATCACCTGCCCTTGCTTACTGTGGCCTTGCAGAGAAGACATGGGAGGGGAGGAAGGATAGAAAAAGCCATCTGTCTCCCGGAAGCCTGGAGGACAGAAGTGGTGACAAGCCGCCCCTCAGCACAGAACCTGCCTGAGTATAGGCTCTTCTCAATTGTCCGAGGGGAAGCCACAGGGATTGGGGTTACAGCACAGAGTCCCCTCTTCTCATCTGGACGCACTCTCAATTCCTCTCTGAGAAAGGAGACTAGCAAGGGCTGCCCTCAGGGTGGTTCTAAGGACCAACGAGACATGTCTTAAAAGTGTTTAGTTGTCAGGAAAAGGAAAATAATGACCTCCCACCCCCAAAAGAACTGTGTGCTGAGGGGCAGGAGTAAATTAGAGAAAGGTCAAGTTGAGGGGGTTCCCCAAATCCACAGACCTCCTGAAACAAGCAGTTTCCCCTCATACCCTTAATCTATGAGAGGAAAAGGAATCACTGGATACAAAATTGGGGACTAGGTAGGGCTCTGGAGGGCCCTACAACACACAAGGACAGAGGTGACAACCCCAAGGGTAGCAATAAAAGACTGAGGTATGTACCATAGCAGTCATCCATCATTAACAGGTAACAAATTCCCAGACACCAGGAGACAGGAGTTGCCGAAGGCCTTGAGTTACAATTATCAAAATGCACAGGGAGGTCCTGGAGCCAAGCCTAGACCACACCTGAAGGATGAGTGGGACACTCCTGCCTTCCGTCTTTACCTGGAAGCAGGGACCAGCCAACAAGTGTCCCAGGCTAGTCAGCTCTGGCACGCTCACTCTGGGAAGGAAGACCTCCAGAGAAGGTGAGCTGCAGCTGCCAGTAACTCAAGCAGCTCAGGGCCAAGTCTGCCAAACTGCACTGTAGCCCAGCGCCAGGCCCTCGTGACTCCACGGCACTAGGCCAAGTCCCCCACAGCAGATATTACAAGGGCTCCAGGTTTTAAAAGTGAGTTTCTGCCCCGAGACATCACATACTTCCTCCAACGGGGCCCAGAGCATGGGCCTGGGGGCTGCAAGGCAGCCAGAGGCTTCCCAGAGCACTGGAGGCTCAGGACCACAGTAAGTCTTAATCTAGATGAAACGGAACTGAGGGAGCAAACAGGCTGACTCTATTAACAAACATCCCTCTCTTAACATCTGGGCATAAATTATGAGAATAAAAAAACCACACCACTTAGTTTGCTCAGGTTCAACAGCCTGGGGTATGCTGGGGATGAGGGTGAGGCGCTGGGATGAGGGTGAAGCACTGGGAAGAGGGTGAAGCACTGGGAAGAGGGTGAGGCACTGGGATGAGGGTGAGGCTCTGAGATGAAGGTGAGGTGCTGGGATGAGGGTGAGGCAATGGGATGAGGGTGAGGCCTAGGTAACTGTCTTGGGGAGACAGACACTGTACAAGACTGAAGTCCTGTAGCAAAACATGAGGGCTTCTGGGGTTGCTTTGCAGGATGGCCCCTCTGGCGACCCTTCAACTCTAGTCAGCATTATCACCTGCTCTGAGCCCAACATTTCTCATCTGTCACCAGAGGAGTCGACCAGTATCCACCAGGGAGCAGAATGGATCATATCTGGCCCTGCAGGCCCCATTCAGATGAGGGAGATGCCTATGTGAACACTCAGTACAACTCTGGGTCAGTCATCCAATCAATGGACTGGTTCCCTTCAGGCAGGGGGCCCAGGTAGGCTCCATCTTGCAGCTCCCTGAACTCTCTGGGAGACAAAGGAAGGCAGTTGGAAGGTTCACTCAGGGAGCACCTCAGGACAGGAACTAGAGCAGCAGCTGCCATCAGAGCTGAAACACTGAGGGAGTCTAGGGGAAGCTGCAGTTTGGCAGGTGGAAGGTTTCAAGCAAGCCTCAACTAGCTGAACCAGGAATGCCACCCCAAACCCACGACCAGAGTGAAGGCCCAGCAAAGCGAGTATTTGCAGGTCTGCTGAGACAGCAAATTCTACCCAGACCCCAGGGGTGGCTGCAAACAGAAGGTACTTGGGAAGGTCAGGTGGCCTAAGACTGTCATGTGCAGAAGGTCAGGACCCAGGAAGAACAGGTGGGGCTCACCAAGGGCTGAAATACTAGGGAACACATAACTAGGTGACAGGAAGATGTGTGTGTGTGTGTGTGTGTGTGTGTGTGTGTGTGTGTGTGTGTGTGTGTGTACACATACACTTAAGGCCGGGTAGAATAGAGGACCCACTAAAGACACACGCCAGCTTCAGGGAAGCCCAGTGGACACTAGTGGAGGGGCCAGGAGGCAGGGAGCCCCGAGGCCTCTTCCCATCATTCCCAGACATTCCACCTACACCAGCAGGTTTTGACCAGAAGACACTTGTCACAGGAAGTCCAGCCAGTGTCTCAAACCCTGGTGCTGCCAGTCTGCCAAGGAAATGGGATACTGGGTTTGGGAACTAGTTAAAGTGCATGCTGTGTCAAGAATGAGGGCTAAAGTTCAGATCCCCGGAACTCCCGTACATGGTGAATGGGCCTGGGTGTCTGGCTTGTAATTTTAGCCTCAGTAGGGGGAGATGGTATTACATAGAGCAAGCTGGCCAGCAAAAATGGCCATATTGAGTCTAGCCAAGATAGCAGCCAACCCTGGGTCTGACTGAGACCCCGCCTCACTGAATGAAGCGTAAATACCAGTTTGCGGACAGCATCAATCCCTGGCCTCTGCATGCATTCACGTATGTGCATGAGCACATGAAAATGGAAAGGGGTAGGTAGGTGACATTTAAGTGCCATTAAACCTGCAGTGGGGCGGGGAGCGGTGACTCAGCAGATAAAGCTCTTGCTAGTCAATTCAACTTGAGTTCAATCCTCAGGACCCACATAAAAGTAGAAGGACTCCAAGGATGTCCTCTGACCCCTATGTGTGTGGCACAAACATGCCCACCTTACAGTGTCATGCACACATATTTCAAACAAACAACACCAATACCACCACCACCACCACCCCCGCCGCCAAAAAAAAAAAAAAAAAAAAACACTTGCAACGCAACTGGGCGGAGAGGAGGCTCCTTCTTAGCATCCAAATCCCGGAGGGTGACAAGTAGTTGGAGAAGTCCAAAAAAAAAAAAAAAAAAAAAAGGCATGATGACATCATACTACTTATGTGTCCATGCCCAGGCTGCAGGCCTCAGAGAGAATCTGAGGCAGTGTGCCTGGGTGAAACACACCGAGGAGGAAAGCCAGAGCCAGAGGCACATGTGGTGCCAGTATATCAAAATAGCCAAACTTACCACCCTCGGTATCCATTCCACAAGTGCCACCAGACAAAGGGGCCCTCCGTGGAAGGGGCCTAGCGGGGAGGCAGAAGAGTCCCAGTGACCTGGCCTTCTCATCCATAAGGTAGAAATAATCCTCCCAGCTTCCTCCCAAAGGCCTAGGGAGGTTCTTGGCTAAATCTATAAAATGCACCCTTTAAACTGTCACCTCTTTAAGTTTTCAGAAAGACTACTTGAGCCCCTACTTTGGAAGTGGGGGGTAATAATTAGTCAAAACAGGGTTCAGAGCAGGCATTAACCCCCTTCCCCGGCCTTCAGAGGGGCAGAGGCAGAGAGTGTTGTTCTTAGAGAGCTCTGTGAGCCCCCTTCTCTCCTCAAACCAGGAGCACCATGCTCTCTGTTGGCCTAGGCCTCTGGGGTACATTGGGACAAGAGACTCCAGCTCCTTCCTTCTCTAATACACCAACATAATCTGGTATCTCTAGCCCCAGAAGTGTCTTGTCAGGGACTGAGAGTTACTTAGAACCCCACCGAAGGCCATCAGACTCCTCCTGTCCCTTAGACACTGCTGCCACGGCTGGCAAGCTCTCCCAAGCCATCCTCTAGCAGCATCTGCACTGCCACTGCCAGGCTTCTGCCTCAACTCTCTGACCTAGATAACTGACTGTCCTGGCCGGACAGCCACAGAACCAGTCTGCCAGCCACTGTTCTAACCCGTCCCATATCCAGGCAGACACATTATGCTAAACAACTTCCGAAAGGTGTCTCACCTTTTCGGGGCATGTCCAGGAAAGCAGGAAAACTGGGTTGCAATGCGCCCAACTTCCTGAGCCTATTTGAGAACAGGACAAGTCTCCCTCTGCTTTTGATAAAAAAATACCCTGAGTATCAGGCCTCAGGAACCATGGCCAGGTGACAGTGCCCTTCCTTGGTCCTGAGCTGACTCCCAGCTCCATGAGTACAGGAGCTTCGATCACCAAGCCCTAGGACTCACAAGTGCCAGCACACAGCAGTATTTGAAACCCCCAGCTGCTAAACTGATGCTCCGTGGTTAAGGACAAGCAAGTCCTTACCAAATGGGGAAAGTTTGTGTTTGTTTCATGTTCTTTCATTTATTCTCCATACATCACTCGTTTAATCAGTGACTATTTACCAAATCCATATGAGAAACGAAGATGGGTTCAGACCAGCCCCAGCATCTTCCTCCCAGGGGCTTTCAGCTCGGGGAGAGAGTGAGGGAGCAGAGGGATAATCAGACCTTCTCCACAACCTGCCAGAGACAGAGACAGAACTGGCCAGGGGGGACCCATCTACAAGTTGTAGTCACTCCTAGCCCTCCATTTAGCAAGGTCTGAAACTCAGACTTGGTAGAGCTGGCAAGATTGGTCTCACAGTGCCTGAGCAACACCCAGCACTTGGTACAACAGCCCTGGGCCTCTCAGGTTAAGTTAGCACGTTCACTCATTCAACCAATGAGACAAGCATCGACTTCAAGTCATCCACTGTATTGGTACAGAGGCCCCCTGCAGGGAACACAGAGAATATGTAGGTAAAAAGTCAGAGAATGCCCAATAATGCTAAGTGTTGAGACAAGCTCAAGCAGAGAGAGAAAAAGATGGGTGAAATATTAGACGAAGCCCACCCTTGCTGAGACCATAGCTTTCCCCAGCACTACACTGTGTGGCTCAGCCCACATCCTTTCTTTCAGGGGCCCATTATCAGCCACCCCTGGGTCCTTCCAAGACTACATTAACTCTCCAATTCCATTTTAGGTCTTTTTCATACTAAAGACAATCATGTGCTTGTAGCATAGATACTGCCCACAGAAAAATAGGATCTTGTTATATGACCCAGGCTGGGCTCAAACTTGTGACTCTTCTCTCTAGACTACCAGATACTGGGGTCACAGGCATACACATCTGGCTCTACTCAGGTTTTGTTGCATCTGTCCTAAAACACCTGGATGTTTTCAGAGTCAGGGGTTCTAGGGGAGAGGCAGGTGTGGGAGGGAACAAACAACTCTGGAGGGCCCCATCACCATGGCAACCTAGCTACCCACCCTGTCTGTAGCAGGGTGGATAAGCAGTACAAGCTGGGTGTGCTAAGCTCCACTCTTTCTCAAGACCAGGGATGTCATTGCTGACTAATACAGAATCTATTTACACTTGATTATCTCCTTCCTGTCCAGTAGGTAAGTTATTCCAGTAAACCATAGACCAACCAGGGAACTCTGCACCATCCCTGCCAGATGGGAGGAGGCCAGGAGAGGCTCCAGAACATTTCAACACACGGCCCAGGAACGCTGGGTTGCAGGGCTCTGTTCTGATGATGCTTGTGACAGTGTGACCTTGGCCCATGTCCGCCCATGTGGGCCTCGGGCAGAAAGAATGCTGAGCCAAAAGGACCGCTCTTCATCCTGTCACTATGGAGGGAACACTGTGACCACCAGAGCAGGCTAAAGCATGACCCCACCCTGGGGCAGCTGGAGACAGAGGGATATAAGGAATATTTTGGGAAGTAGAGCTATATAGGGCAGAGTGGGTGAGGATGAGAGGCAAATATAAGGACATGTGGGGAGCTTGGAGAAGGGGGAAGCCTGTCCCCTGCACAGGAAAGACTCTGTGCTCTCCAGAAACCAGACCAGCTGCCCAAGATGTCAATGAACTCAGAGACAGGAATCTCAGGCAATGCCTAGGGCCCTTTTCTCAGAAATATTTACTGGACTCTAGACTAGAAGCAGAGAACAGAATAGCAGGGACACAGAGTGTTCTGTCTCCCACCCACTGAGATTCAGGGGTGTCGCACAGGGAAGGTCAGGAGATTCAGGACTTTTAGGAGCTGTCCGTAGAGATGACTCCAGAAACAGTACCCTAAAGATTTAGTCAAGCCAGATCTGTTACCTCATTTGGATCCTTCTCACATCTGGTCATGAAAAGCAGACTCTAGCTTTACAGATGAGGGGATGAAGCCCAGAGGGGGAGCAACCTGTCTAGGGCAGCGCAGTGAATCAGGGAAAGAGCCAACACTAGAAGCCCCACTGTTTCCTCTTTCCTCATGACTGACGAATACTGTTTTCAATACATTTGCTACTGTTTCTGGAAAGTATACTGCCACTAGAGGCTACACAAGAGGAGACAACATGCAGGCATCCTTTCTGGCCTGTGGACAGCACAACTACCAGGAAGAGTTTCAAAGGGAAGATGAGTGTAATGAAGCCAGTCACATCAGAGCAGCCGGGCTGGGTGGAAGGACCTCTCTTAATCTCTCTTATTATGCTATAAAGCTGATTTAGTAACAACCTGCTAAGGAGTTTTTAATGTGTAATTGCTTACATATTAAAAAGTACGTGAAAAAACTTTCAATTAAAACTGGCATGAGTCATCTCAGGAGCTGACACTGAGAGCTTCTGTAAAGGATTCTGAAGGCAAAGGTTAGAAACGTCAGAAATCAGGTGCTCTTCACATGGGTTCTAGAAAACAGGCTGTCTTCAGTGACTCAGTGCCAGCAGCCACATCATCACCAGCTGCCAAGTGCGACACACATACCCTCCATCATGACCACTGTCTGTCTGTCTGTCTCTCTCTCCCCCTCTCTTGTGTGAGATCTGTTGCATGATGGGATTTCTGCGGCCTTTCTTGGCCTCCAGGGCACTTTCACATAAACCCTAACAAGCAACAGCGAGGGGCCCAGGCCACAGTGATCTTCCCTTGCTCCCTCAGACCCTCTGGGAAGAGTTATGAGCTGGGGTTCTGAGTCAGGTGCTGTTTGCAGACATTCAGAATTCAGGGCAGGATCCTGGATCTGCTGCTTCCTTCACAGGCCCGAGCTTCAGTGTTCTCTGCAAATTCCCCCAAGACTGGGTGAGTGCAGTAAGTCCTCTCAACTGCCACCCATCCCAAGTCTTCCCTCCTGCCAACAGGCCCCCATCAGGGCTCCCCCATACCTGATCTACACTGAGCTACAGTCCAGCCTTTTGGCACTCTTTTATTTTTATTTTATTTTATTTTATTTTATTTATTTATTTATTTGGTTTTTCGAGACAGGGTTTCTCTGTGTAGCTCTGGCTGTCCTGGAACTCACTTGGTAGACCAGGCTGGCCTCGAACTCAGAAATCCGCCTGCCTCTGCCTCCCGAGTGCTGGGATTAAAGGCATGCGCCACCACGCCCGGCTTTCTTTTATTTTTAAAAATATTTTACTTTTCCCATTTTTATTAGGTAAGTACATATGTATGGAGAGCCAGGGGCACAGTGCATGTGAGTGTGTGTGTCCACAGAGGCCAGAAGAGGGTATCAGATCCTATGGAGCTGTAGTTACAGACAGTTGGGAGCCAGGGCCTTGCAGCCTGGGACAGAGACTTGGGGAAAGGAAAAGACTGAGCTGTAGCTGGCCTGGTGGCACCTGCCTATATTCCTCAATACTCAGGAAACTGAAACCTACCTGAGCCCCAGGGTGAGTTCAAAGCCAGCCTGGGCAACTTAACAAGACCGCCATCAAATAAAATGTAAAAAGAGGGCCTGGGATATAGTGGCTCACTTAGACTGCTTGTCTAGACCTATGAGGGCCTAGGCTCAGTGCCCAGCACTGGGGCAAAAAACAAAGACACCGAGAAAGTACTTTAGGCTCTGAAGCTGTCTGACCAATAGGAGATTTGGTCTAAGAACATCAAATATGCATGTGGAGGTAGGAAGGAAACCCAGAAATATTCTAGTCTTTCTTTTTGAAACTGAGGCCCGGACAGGCAGCAGTGAACAGAAGGAGTCAATATGAGAGAGTCTGGAAGATGAGCCAAGGGAGATCTGTCCTTGCCTGTTCCCTTCTTTGAGTCAGTCCTAAAGAGTATGAACAGAGTATTCGTGCGTGCGTGCGTGCGTGCGTGCGTGCGTGCGTGCGTGTAAAAGAGAGTGGGGTTGGGCAGTCACAATGAATCATGGCCTCCTAAGGCTTCAGAGTTCAGGGTTAGCATAAACCTCAGGCCATCTGAACCAAGCACACGTCTGACTGTAAAACCCTTCGCACTGACTCCCAATGTACCACTGAGGCATGGGCAGATTTGTCAAGTATCTTCCCATTTAATGAGTAGGTTAAAAGTAAGTCTCAAAAGGACTAGCTTGTTTTTGTTTTTCTAGCCCTAATTTCCCAATTCAAAGAACAGTTGGACTGGTCTCTGGCTCTCCAGCTGAGTCCTCTGTTTTGTGGAACCAGGGAGTGAAGCAGGCTAGAGTTCTCCCCACCGAGCTGCAACTTCTGACTCAATGTAAGGTTTTAAGGAGGCAGTTCTAGAATTGGCTTGGGTAGGGTATAAACAAGGCTCACACGTCCAGAAGGCACTGGAACACAGAGCCCATGGGGTTGAGCACCTATCTTGGGTCCAGACAGGTTCTTACAGGTGACATAAGTGTGGTGTGAGCTGTGACAGTGAGCTGAGGGAGTCAGAGGATGCCACAAGTGCTCAGTTCTCCACAGGGTGGAACCAGTGGCTCACAAAAGCTCCCCATCACCTGGAGCTAGGGTTGCAGAGGGGCGAACACCAACAATGATGAGTTGGCATGCAGTGCTGGGGAGAAAGTGCTAGCTGGTCCTGACACAGGAAGCTGCCTCACAACCAAGCAGCTGGGTTCCCTGGGGCTTCAGCTCTCTATTGGTAAAAACAAGCCTTCCACTGGAATCCCACATCAACTACTGCAAATGAGGACCAGAGAACCGGCAACCTCCACTGTGACCTTATTGTCACTGTGACCTTATTGTCACTGACACAGGGAAAAGCAGGGGCACAGAATGTGGGCAAAGCAGCCTTGCAGCCCGTGTTAACTGCCTGATTTAAGGTTCTTGCTACCCAGGGGAAACTGAATCTCAGAGACTGATTGGGTGGCATGTGCCCAGTCTGGATGTGCTTGACTCCAGCCTGGGCCCCTTCCAGGCACCAGACACTGCCCTGGTAAGAGGTTCTGTACACAGCATAGAACTTCAAACAATTCCCTTGGAGGGATCCCTCTCAAGGCTTAACTTGATGGGCGGGGAATGTGGCTAGGCTGTGGAGCGCTTGCCTAGCCCAAGAGCTGGTTCCCAGCACCACAGACACGGAATGTGATGACTCAAGTTAAAGTCAGGAGGACTAGAAGTTCAAGACCATCCTTATCTACAAAGTTCAGGGCCACTCTGGGCTGGTGGCCCAGTGTAAACAGTCCAACTTCCTATGCCACCCTGTTCCACGGCTGCCTTCAGCACTAACAAGTTCTGCATCTGTCCAGGGATCTAAGTCCCTTCTTAGAGTGCTTACACTGACAGCTCACCCTGGGCCATGCCCACACTATCAATCGCCATGGTGACAGTACACACAAAGAAGTCAAGAGTCATAAGAAGCCTTGGCAAGATCCTCTCTCTGTATTCAGGAGTTTCTGAGCAAACTCTCCTCTAGCTCTTGGTATTTATGGTTAACTATAACTGTGTTCTAACCTAAAAGTTATTTTTTCCGATGTTGGTGAAACACAAACCAATAAAATGTGGGGAACGGGCAAGCAAAGTGACTCCACAGGTCATTTGCCACAAAGCCTAATGACCTGAGTTCAAAACACAAAACTCATATGGTAAAATAATCCATTATTGCCAATCTGTCCTCTATCCTCCACATGTGCATGTGGCGTATGTTTTGCATGCAGGTTATACATATATACATACATACATACATACATACACACACACACACACACACAAAACCACCAATGTGGGAATGCGGGGGGGGGGGTAAAATAGCCCCTGACCCTCAGCTATCACTGTAAACAAAGCACTATTCCAAAAGAAGGTGGCAGGATGCCCAGCAGACCCTCCTTGTTAAGCTGTAAGCCCAGTGTTATGACTTGACTGTGCTCTGTACCCCTAGATCTAGTATGGTGCTCACTAGCTGCTCCACACAGCAGTGTTGGGAGGTGGGATTTAATGGGAGGAGTCTGAGCAAGGGAATGGAATCTTCATAAACAGAGCCATGCCACCCTGTGGAAGTGGGTGAGTTCTTACTGTGTGGGAAAGCAAGGTCCTCCCTCTCTCTTCAGAGCATGTTTGCTGTTTTCTGCCACACTGTGATGTAGCACAAAGCCTTGGAATCACAAAAGCACCTCTTTCTAGTATACATATTATAAATTGCCCACTCTCAGGCTGTTTCTGTCACAACAACAGAAAACAAACTGAAACCCCTCACCTGTCATGATCCTCTGGGCTTCATAAGGTTCCATGTAGCCGGCGCTCTCGCCCTTTCCTGCTTTGCTCTTGACGTCGTTCTTGGCATCAAAGGGATCAGAGTAGTCATCAGCTATGGTCACCTGCAGGGAGGGAGAGAATGTGAGGCCATCTGTGGCTTTGTCTCACCACTGTGCATCTCTGGGCGTTGGTCCTGCCAACAGAAGCTGCTCCTGGGCTAGCAAGGAGGGGAAGGGGAGCTGGGAAACATGAGCCCACCCTGGGGGAGCCAGAGGAGCAGCTGAGGTCAGAGGCACACAGAGTGCAGAGATGAGGACCTGGAGACATGGGGAACGTGTTACTAGGTTTAAGTGGATGGAACAATGAGGAGAAAGTCGGGAGATCACAGAAAATAGAGAAATGTTGGCAGGCCCTTGGTGCTGGCTGAGGCCCAAGATCGCAGACAAGGAGAGTCTCGTTCAGCATCTCGTGTTTCTCCAAATCTGGAACACAATCATGTTGTGGGTCATCGCACAACAATTTGGTGAGATCAACACATATAAAAGATGAGTGTGGCCCTAAACAAGCCTGATGAAAACACCAGACTCAGCAATGCACAGATGCCAGGGTAGAAACAGAGCATGCCAGGGGTCTGAGGGCCAGCAGACCCTTCTGTAATGGACGGCAACTGAGGTCCAGGGTGGGCATTGGGGGCACATCCTCACTCACAAAGCCTATTCTGGCGCTTTCACTTGGCAGTTGGCCAGAGCCCTGCCAGCCCATGGACTAACAGCAGAGGGAGAATGAGTCAGTGGGGCAGGTCTCAGACTTGGTGAGGAGTGTGCATATCTGGAATTCTACTGCTCTATGGGAGAAGTACCACATTTCCTGGTAAAGGATGGCCATTTCCAGCCCAAAGCTTCAGGAGAGCGCAGCACCTCCTCTCTCTAGTCTCCCTAGTCCTCACAGAGAAGGAAGGGACTTGAGCTTTCTCAACCCAAACCTTTATTACAGACCAGCCTCACCCCAAAGCCCATCAACCTCCCCCCCCCACTTCAGGTCAGGTGTCTAACAAAGAGCAAATAAGTCCCCAGTCTCCCAGCTGCTGCCCCAGGGAGGGCAGCGGTTAGCACCCCCCTTGCTGGATTGTTATTTAAATTGTAGTTTTAATTAGAAACCACAGGAGCCGCTCTTCTCTTTGGGCTCCTGGAATTTAAGGCATTTGCAAGGCGGGTAAACTCAGGAACTGGAGAAGACCCCAGCCTCTGCCTGGTTGAGTGGCAGCAAGCGGCAGCCCCGCTGGCAGGGCGGCTCAAGAAATCGACAGCTACCTAGAATGTAATGCCCGAAAAGGGAGAGCAGGCAGTCGTCCCTGGTCACTAAACTGGAGCACATGATCAGGGAAGACCCAGGTCTAGAGCACCCAGTAATTGAGCAGACAAAGCCAGGTTAGGCTCTGGTCCCAAGGGGCTCCTCCACACGATGACATGGTAATCAGTGCCTTTCAGTGAGCTCAAATGACGCCAGGCCAGGAAGGAAGAGGGCTGGGGAGAGCTGGGCCGCTTTGTCTTTCATTTGATATTTGCACTCTACCATCTGCAGAATACATGAAAAGTCATGTATGGGAAGCACCGTGGGTCAGAACAGTTCAGATGTGGGTCTTGTGGGCAGAGCTGTGAGTTCAAGGGACCAGACATCCCAAGGGAGATCATGAAGTACATAGCTGCTGCAGGTGACAGCTAACAAGCTGCTCCTGCCCCACATTCACTGTCTTAGCAATGTGAAAATCTTGTAGTCTTCAGTGAAAAGGAGAAGAAAACAAAATTATTTGGTGTTTCTTCTGGAGCCTGCGGGCTGCCGGTAAGGTGGTGCCTAGCCTAGCTGCAGTCTCCAAGGAAACTCAGCAAAAAGCACTCCTGCCCCATCTCGGAAGAGCTCTGTAATTTGCAAGACAAACCAAATCTTTGTTCACCTTCAGATGGGAGCACTGGGAGGGCTGCGATAAAGCAGGCGTTGTCTGTATTTTCTAATTAAAATGAGATCTGAGCTCAGGCTGTCATGGGCCCCCGGCTGCCTGCCCTGCTTTATTTCCTTTTCAATAAAAACTCACAAACCCTAAAACCAGGAAAACCCCTGGCCTCTGATGACATGTGGTTGCAGTTATATCTGCTGACAGCTGAAAATCCTTCCATTAAAAAAAAAAAAAAAAAAGTTTAGAATTCTGTTAGTTTAAGAAGCAAATCGGAAAGTTCCTAAAATGTATATTTAATCAATTTGCTTTTGAACTTCAAAGTGAGGCTGGTGGAGGGGAGGGCAATGAGTTTAAGCAACCTGAAACTTGGCAAACACTGCACTGAACGGTCCAACCTTACGCAAATCATGTCCTAGTTGGAAGTAAAATTTAACCAGTTTGGGACCGGGGCAGGGAGGCAGACCCCCTTGTGAACAGTCGAGTCCACTGGCCACAGAGACTGGGTGGTGTGACCTACTGTAACTACCCTGGTTACCTCAGGCTCATAGGCAGGAGCTATGCCTTCAGATAAAACCAGTGGCTTTCCACAAATGTGGGCCTGCTGGAGTTGCTTGCTTTAGGATGCCCTGGTTGGCAGGTAAGTCCTGTAAGTCTAAACAAACTGTTCAACCGTGGGAACCAGCCAAGACTTGTGTGACAGCACAGGCAGCCTTCTGTGGGAAGCAAGACCCCTGGTCCGCACATTAAAGGGGGTCTGAGATAGCAAAAGGGCAGGGGTCCAGGCCACCCCTTCCTTGCTCTCTCCCCTATGACTAAAGGATTTTCACTGGCTTATAAATCAGCCACGGAGCAGCCCTGAGGCAGGGCCAGGTCAAGTCACCGAGCATCCATCAGGAGGTCCCCTACTCTGGGATTTAGACTCCACCATTCCCCAACACTCTTCTTCACCGTGGTTCTGTGGGCTGCCTACAGGTCAGGAGCTGGCCCTACAGACAACCCCATAGAGCACAAGCTGTGGGGTCGAGCAGCCAAAGCTTGTGGTGTTTACCCTGGGGATTAGCTGTGAGACAGTAGGCAGTCTTCCTGTCCATCCATCTCAAGGGAGGTGCTGAGGAGGGTGGGTGTGGGGCTGACCCTCCATAAGCCTGGATGAGTGTTTTCATTGCTCTTGTAAGATAGCTGCCCCTGTATGAAGTCCTCTCCCAGAAAGTGCGGTAACTTTCACCAGAACCAATGGAAATCCCCAAATGCACACAGTCTGACATAGTGATTTTACATCTCAGTAAATGTGCACATGGAAACATGGGCAAAATGTCCACTTAAGTATGTTTCAAGTCCCACACAACCTCTATACCCGTCAACAGGAGAACTGTCAAGCATGCATGTCATCCCACCCTGGGGTGTTAATCGATGGAGGTTAACAACAGCCTTCTCCATGAAAGGAAAGGGTCATTGTGAGACGCTAAACACAACATGCCTATTTATGAGAAATCAGACAGGACCCTGAGTTGATCAGCTGGAGAAAAAGTCGGCACAGAGCGAGTCCCTAGACTGACAGGTGTGGGAGAACTGCAAACAAGGAGGCCCTATTACTTACTGTGCGACATGCAAGCCCAAGAAGTGCCGCAAACTCTACCACGGGCTATTTTTAGAACAGCAGACAGACTGCTTCCCAAACCTGTCTCAGACAGAAATGGCCTGGAATGACTGTTAAGACAGCAGCCTCCTTGCCTCAACTGTCTGTGTACTTAACAAGCAACCCAGGAGATTCTTATCAGGGATCGAAAGCAGGAGCCAGCCCCTCCGCCACTGCTCTGAGGGCAAACCTCCAGTCACTAGTCTGGAATTTCACTTTTTCCCAGGGGTTTCTAAGCCCTGCTCGTGAAGTTAAGCAACTGTGGGGCCCCTGCCAGCCCGAGGGTCAGTCATAGGAGCGAGAGCTGACCTAACTTGCCTTTGGTCTATCGCTGAGAATCTACTTTAGATGCAGGAGGCAGGGCATCCTCTGCAATCCGGAGAGCTGGTTCCAACTGAGCAACAAGGTCTGTGCAGGAACAGAGGATCCACAGGTAAGCCCCCTGCCCGGCCCCTCCCACTCGCCGGGGTTCCCACTCCAGGAGATCACAAGGCTCACAGTCCTGGCACTTTTGGGCCTTGCCTACCAAGCTCTCAACACACAGATGCGTACATCCTAGGTCCCTTCTACCACCAAAGACAGAAGGGGAGGGCAGCTGTCATGTTCTAAAGATGGGACGCATGCAACCAGCCCACACCCATTCCTCCACTGTCACCTCCCACCTGCCAGTCACACTGAGGTACCTGCTGCTTCTGGGAAGTGGTGACACAGAGGGTCCAGTTCAGCTGTGGGGTTGTGGGGGTGGGGTCTCTATGCTGCTTTCCCATTCGTCTCTGGGAATTGAGGGGATGGGAGCCCATGAGGGCCCAGACTTGCCGTGCCATGCCAGTTTGTTTGTTTGTTTGTTTACTCCAGGTGGAGACCCCTGGGTCTGCCTGCCAAGTCCCAGCCAGGCCATTTCCCATGGACTCACCACTAAAGCTGATCTTAGTTTCAGTAACAGTGTGAGGCCACACCCCCAACCATTTTACACATTCGCACAGTATATGATAGGTCCAGGTGAAGTCTAGATTCATCCATGCCCAGCCTTCCTTCTCCCATTAGGACCACTTTAAGCAAGAGTGAAAACAGTCTGGCTTTCTGCTGTAATGAGGTGTCAGGTGAACAGCCACCTGGCTACAGAGGCACAGTACAGTGTGACAGGGCCTGTCATTCACTGATGGATGGTGGGGGTGAGGCATCACAAGCATTTTGGCCTTGGGCTCTTTATCTTGCTTGCTAGCTTTAAGTTCAGGGGCCATGATCCCTTCTGTCACTTGGGGCCCAGAAGGGCTCCCTGACAGGTACAAACAACATTACATTCTTGCTGCAGTGAAAGGGCTCTGTGACTGTCCTTAGTCCCAGACCCACTTAGGACCCACTGTGACACAGGACCTGGCGGTCTGGCATCCACTGGATGGCGGCTCTGTTACCATTCCAACATAGGAACAGGGGTGTGGGAAGTGCATAGGAGGACTGTGGGGAAGCAGCTGTGGTCGAGAGGCTGTGCATCAGTAAAGGGGCAAGCTCACCAGGAAAGGAAGTGCCTGCAGTGATGCTGTCCAGTCGGAGGCTCTGGGTGGAAGGTCAGCTAACTGGAGGTCACAGGCCACACTGCTTCTGGTGTGTCTCTTGACCTGGACGTGCAGCTCTTGACACAGGCAGCCAGGCTTTAAGAGCTGATCAAATGGGTGGGCTGTCCTTAGAGCCCCCAACCGGGGCATTGGGGCTGAAAAGCACCTGCGTGGGGCCATCCAGACAGATGCACCGAGAAGGGAGGGCAATGCTCAAAGGCCGTGGCTGGGCAGTGACAGTTCAGACAAGCAGGACTCTGGAACAGCCTCTGCTAACCAGCTCTGGGTAGCTCCAGGCAACCTGCTTTATTTCTCTGTGCTCAGAGTTCTCCTGGGATCTGGGACAGAGAGAGTGGTTGTAAGGAGCAAGTGAGATGGTTCTGGGTTGTGTAAGTATTTATGAAGAACACTGAGTTCTTATTTCAAAGCAGGAGGCACCTTCTGTGTACTCAGCACCCATAAACACTGTGGTGCAAAAAACCTCAAATATGACTGACCTCGGCCTAAGAGAAGCCAAAACCTAAAGGTGAAACAGACTCAGGGACCCCTCAACCCCTCCCTCAAAACCCCAGTAATGACACACAGGAAACAACCACAATTAAACAAGACACCAGCTATCATAGTTCTCAGTCCCCAGAGGAAGAGCCCTTCCTTCCCACCTCCGCACCTCCCTACAGCCACGGCAAACACCCAGAGGTGCAAGCCCACCCTCGTCTGTGCAGTGCACATCCCACATCCAGCCAGTGTACCAGGCTCAGAGGAGTCCACAGACCCAGTTGTTGACACCCTACAGAGATATACAAGCGAGTGCCCTTACTTGTCTCTCCCTGTCCTCTGGGGTTTTGACCAGCACAGACCAACCCCCAGTAAAGGCACGCCAATAAATCATCTCCGACATGGTAAGGAAATTAATTTGGGAGAGATTAATTAGCTGCATCCACGCAATCAGCCTCAGCTTCTGGAAATGAGAGGGTGGGAGGACTCAGAACAGGCTCCCTTCTTTCCCTCTCAAGATCTGACTCAGTCTTGAGCGCTCCAAACTTGAGGATCCTCTTTCCTCACCTGCTGAATGCTTGGCCCCAAGACTCAAGCAAAAGGAGTTCAGGACTTGGTGATTCTGGTATGCAGGATGTTAGGAAGAGACCTACCATTTGCACTGAGCTCTGCCTCCACCAGGGCCTGTGTGTGACCTTTTAGTTGGCATTCTACCAAGATGTCTCTTTACTGACTGTCCATACCTGTTCCACATGAGGAGACCAGAGGAATAAATGCACCACCACCACCACCACCACCACCACCACCACCCCCACCCCTTCTAGTCCCTCCTCTGGGATAGCCACAGCTGCCTGCCTAAATACTTGCAGGTTCCAGCTTGTCAGAAAAAAGACATTCCAAACCAGCCTCTGCTGGCTCAAGCCAGGCCCACTCACAGCCCTCCTCTTCTTTCTCACACACCCACCCAACTCTTTCTGCTGAGCACCCTCCAACCAGGCTGTTAATCTGGGTAGGAAGCTGGAGCATGGCCTGGCCCAACCCTGTTTACCCAGAAACTTACTGTCAAATGTTAAGGACAGGTCTGTCCGCATCTCTCTAATAGTGAGAGCTTCTATTTGAACTCAGTCCTAGAGCTTCAACTACTCTCTGCCATGATCTCTGGACAGAAAATTGAGTATCTCTCTCTCAGTTCAGGCTCAGCCAACACCCAGCGGTGTTCCACACTACCTAGAGGACGCGAAGAGGTGACCTAGTCAGTCTGTTGGCTCTCCACTAACGTGCAAGATTTGTGCACGGGAAACCTTGCAGTGTTTACATATGCCACCACCTGAAGAAAGAAGGTGGTTGTCCAGGAACCCACTGAGCATGGGGGAAGGGATGAGCAAACCAAGTCAATGCCAGAGACAGGAGCCACACCCCTTTCCTAACTTTTGAGTCTACACCACTCCATTTCTGCAATTCCTATAGTTCAAAGTTGTTCTTTTAAAACCACCAATAAATATTTCAAAGAAATCTCACCGTAGCCACCTTTTGTTTTTTTTGTTTTTGTTTTTGTTTTTTTTTGTTTTGTTTTTGGTTTTTTGAGACAGGGTTTCTCTGTGTAGCCCTGGCTGTCCTGGAACTCACTTTGTAGACCAGGCTGGCCTCAAACTCAGAAATCCACCTNGCTGGGATTAAAGGCATGCGCCACCACGCCCGGCCCCGTAGCCACCTTTTGAAGCCCACCACCATAGTCCACCTGCGTCCCTCCACCTCTGCTTCTCCTGCAAGGAGCGCCACTCACAAACAGCTCTCTGTGGGAGGTGGACACCAGGCTGCGCTGAGCCAGGCTGGGCTGGGGCTGCGTTGTCTGACTACTGCTCCCCTTTTCTCCATAGCAGCCTCCATCATGCTGGGCCAACCTACACACCAGACAATCCTTCCTCCCAGGCTTCTTGCAGGGGTGAGTGGGGTATGGGGTGTTGGACAGGGGAGCAGACACAGCATTATACCTGGTTCACAAAATCAAAAGTTGCGATGTCAGAGCTAAGGCTGGGAAGGGAGGGAGGGATAGGGGGACAAGAAGGCTGCAGGAACTAAGGACCTTCTGCCACATTTTGTAAAAAGACAATGGGTAGAACTAACAGCTTTGCCAAGGTCACCTGAACACCAGAGCAGGCCCTCTCTGTACTGACCAGGACCAATGAGAGGCTTCCACGTAGCCAGAGGTAGACAAAAGCAGAGCTCCTCCTACCCCTGAAGGACAAGAGGTATGGCTAACATCATCTGTTAGTGTGGGTACCTATAGACTGTCTATACTTCTAAATCGCAGTTGACACTTCCCAACTTTCAGGGCATTTCCCTGTTTTTGATAGGCGTGGTCCATCTACTACCACTCCCCTCAAAGGAAAAACCAGGACTGCGGCAAGAAAGGGCCCTAGGGTGTGGTATCTCCACTGAGCTCACGGGGATGGTCCGCAGGCAAAGCAGCAGTGCCTGGGAGCCTAAGGCCTGCGCAGTGCAAGGTGGGACCTTCAGAAACCAGGCATCCATCACCAAGCAGAGCCCACCCCTCCAGAGGCCCTCTCTCTGTGCTGAAGCTACCAGGACAAGGGGAGGCTGCTGGCCTGGTGCAGCTCTGGGCACACGGTGCATTTCAATAAGTAGCAGCCAACAGTACTGAGCGAAGGGTCATTTCTCTCAGAATGGGGCCCATTAGAATGATTCATGAACAGCTCCTCTCAGGGCGAGCCCAGAGGCAGACCAGGGCATCGTTAGGCACACGAGCAGTAAAGAGCTGCCCTCCCCCAACAGACACTTCCATTTATTGACACACAGCATCAGCCACAACTACCACTACCAAGAGATTCAGCTTATGTTCAGCTTCATAGTGAATGCTCAGGAACCGTTGATTTACTTTAAAGTAATGCTATCTGCTTGTCATGCCCAGTGGCCAGTCCTCAACAGACTTTTTCATGTAGGTTAACAAACTGTCCTAACACCCAAAATGCCATCTCACATGCCCTTGGCACTTGGTAGCATAATTCGGGTACCTCACAAAGACCTGGGCTGCCTGCTGTTCAATTGTCCCTCTGCCCAACGCACGCAGGCTATGGTCCATAACCTTTAATAGGCTTGTCTTTTCCTACTTCCCATAGGAGGGAGGTTCTCAAGAGTGCCCCTTATTTAACCTTAGCACAGCCCCTGGTGGACAGCAGGGTTCCAGCAAGGTATGGCAGGCAAGAGGCAAGGGTATGGCAGAGATGGCAAGTGGTGCTGGTCTGAGCCCAACTGCTGCTGTTTCCAGGTCTCTGCCAGCTCTGGGCTCCGGGCAAGCGGCATCCTTTCTCTCAGCCTGCCTCCTAACTCTCTAGGAAGCCACCTTCCTACTGTGTATGGAGGAACCAGAGGATGGACGGCACAATGCTCAGCACACCATACTAGCACAGCAAGGGCCCTGGGGGATGCATAGAGGATGCCACCATCTTCCCTTCCAGTCCACAGGCCTGTGTGAACTTCCCCAGATATGGACCTTTCATCCAGACTCCCTTTCAAGTGGCTTATTTAGCAGAGGACACTTATGAGAAGACAGGGAAGGAGAGCCTGAGAAGGGAAGATAGCTAGAAAAACTGGGCTACAGGGTCAGCTGTGTGGATATGTTGTTCTAAGAAAGCAACAGTAAGAACCCTCAAGCAGAGGTGGAAATCACCAGAGGGGAGGCAGGAAGGGCGCCTGGAGAGAGACTGACTGGACCCACAGGAGGCCTTTCTGCTCAGTTCATCCCAGCTGAACCAAAAGAGCGCCAAGCACACTTCTGCCCACACATTTGACCTCGTCATTTCTATTTCTTCACTGTGAAAGAGGAGATCAATCTTCCATGATGAAGCTCTCCCTCTGGGATGCTGAGCAAATTCTAGAGGTACTGCCGGGGTCTCAGAAGCCACCTGCTCTAGAGCAGGAAGCTTCTCCAACAATACTTCCTGTCCCTTCATCCTCAAAATAGGTGCCTGGACAAAAATCACAGGGACCTGGTGGGCCTCGAGTGACAGTTGTTCCCAGGGAGGTAGAGACAGAAGGGCAAGCACTGAAGGCCACATAAACATGGAGAGAACTTCATCTCCTCCTCCTCACAGGGCTCCCAGAGGCCTCACCTCTACAGCTTTCCTGCTTTGGTTTCTTCCAGACTTCAAGCACCATGGAAGAGCTACAGGAGGCAGAGAAAATACTCTCTTGGGATTGTGGGCATCTAAAAGGCCTGGCTCAGCATACTTCGTTTCTTGGGTTAAGTACTATAGAGTTTTATTTATCAGGGATTTTGACGTTTATGGTCCCCAGGGCCAACTTCAAGACATGTGGCTTGTGCAGTCACATAGGCCAGGGCTTGAATTAATGTCTTTCTGTCACTGATTTGAAAATTCTTTCCCTTTAGCATAAAGGATTGAACTCAGGGCCTCCAAAGTGTTAAGCAGGGGCTACATCTCTCAGCTACACTCCCAGCTCTCAATAATTCTTTAATAATGTGATTTACATTACTTTGGGAAAGGGCGGCCCTGCAAACGATGCTGCTGATTCTGATTGGCTTCCACACCCAGAAGTTCCCATGGAGCACTTGGGGCTTTTTGTTGTTTGTTTCTCTTTCTCTTGTGTAGCCCTTGCTGTCCTGGAACTTAACTGTGTAGACCAGGCTGGCCTCAAACTTACAGAGATCCACCTGCCTCCCAAGTGCTGGGATTAAATGTGTGTGTATGCTGCCACCACCGAGGCTCCAATCCTGAATGACCCCTTCTCCCCAACTTGACAGCATTTGCTAAATTACACATCCACTGCCTCTGTTTCCCCATCAGTGGGGGACAGATGTCATTTAAAAATGAACAAAACCAACACACAAATCAAAGCTAAGCCTCCCCAACTTTTCATTTCTGTGGCTCTACTAACACCTCCAAGCCTTTGGGAAGCTTCAAAGCAGAGGAATCACCCATATGGGTTCCACAGGGATGGTGTGTGTCTAAGGTCCTGGCCTCCCCCTGAACTGTCTCTAGAAAACACCGTCACAATGTTCAGAGAGGAGCTCCATGGGTCAGGCCCAGAACAGCTCGTATTTATTAATGCACATCGTAAAATCTCCTTCCAAACAGGCCATAATTCACCAGCCACAGGAAACATCTCATCCTTAAAGAGAGACAGAGGTATGCTGAGCTGAATACCAACTTATCAATTTAAAAAAAAAAAAAGTGCAGTCTAAATTTTACAGTGGTCTTGTTAGGTAAACTGGGAGTTAAGGAAGGGATGGGGACTTGTTGATAAAGCAACTATCCAACAACTGCTTCCTCTCTGCTGAGACCAAGCTTGGCTCACGGGGTTCTAGTCTAGTTGTGCAAGGACACCAGAACCTCAGAGCAGACCCTGAAGGCACAAAGAGTGTGGGAAGCAGTCATAGGGGTATTGCTGAGGGAGCACCTCCCGAGGGCCGGGCTCTTGGCTCTGGGTTTCCGATATCTTAGTTCACCAACCTAACCTCTGAGCCGATGCGTCATCCCCAGTGCTGGCTCTCCCATGACACCCACTTTTCCCCAGCAACAGGAAATCTCCAAAGGAAGGTTTGACAGGAAGAGGAGGAGGCGGCTTTGCCCATTTGGCTCAGATGTGCCAACCCTAGGCAAGGACGGCCCTAACACTCCCTAGTCAGCCAGTACTGGAAGTCTCTCTTCCCCAGACAGCAGCCCTTGTGACTTACTTCACACACCTGCCACCTGCCGGGGCCACACCTGGGAAGCAGGGCTTCCTCCTGTAGCCTGTGCTAACAGGGTGCTGGCTCCTAGCTCTCACCTCCCTCCATCTCTACACTGGGCTCATCCTGCCTAGGAACCCCATGGCCCCTTCCAAAGCAGTACACTGACACGGTCCTCATCCTTAGAGGCAGTAAATGATATGATGCCACTCACAGGATCCTGTGAAGGAGGCCACTGGACCTTCTCTCCTGATCCCCAAACCTTTCCCACAAAAAATGTCCTCTGAACAGGGGGAGAATAAAAGCCAAAAGGCAGCGGGGACTTGTCTCCCTCCCCGAGTGAGCTGAGTACAGAGGATTAAGTCCTGAGTGGATATGTATGTTTGAGACACACATCCACACCCAATGCTTCAGACCCATGGAAATGGCCAAGCTGTCCCTGTACAGGCCGGGTGAAGCAGAGTGACAAAGCCCTCCACTGGTTCAAGCACTAATATTGGTGGGTTGGACAAAAATTAATAACCTTAGCTTTCTCCCCCTAGGCTGCTCCCCGATAAGGACCTCCAACAGAGAGGAGCGAAGCCCTCCCTAGTGCTACACAAAATGAAAGCACTGAGGCTCCTGGTCGTTGTGGAGTTGGTGCTACTCGCCCAGAGCCAGCATGGCCAGCTGATCGCAGTTTGTCTACATGTGTCTACTCTTCCTTCATTCCCTGGCTGCCAAGTCACGTCAAGTCCCAGGCACGTGACAAGGTGAGCTGCTCTGAACAGATGTCATCTACTCCTTACACAGTCACCTAGGGCATCCTCCGCCCAGCTTGCAGAAAAGGTTACGAAGTGGTCGGTACCCAGTGAACACACTCCTTTTTGGTATTCCGTGTTTTTGATAAAAGGGGGTTAGATGCTACATTTTCTAGGCAGAGCTACCAAGAAAAGGGAACAGCAGTAAGGTAGCGTCAACTCACTTTTCCTGGAGCTACGAGTTGAACCCAGCTGGGTTAAAAAGCCAAGTCACCATATTTGCAGTAGAGACAAAAGGTGCCAGACCCTTGGGAGTTAGGAGGGGGAGTGGGCCTGTGAGGGCCAGGCTATAACTCAAACCAGCACCCTCCAAAGAGCTGAATGAGCCCCAACATCCTGATGGGTGGCCTGCTTGCCCATTTACTAGAAATGAAGCGAGTGACTTGGAAAACCCACAGGTCTTCTTTTAGACACATCAGCCATTTTGGAGCACCAAGCAGAGCAGCTCAGAGACAAATCTCTCTGCACCACCTCTGTCAGCCACCCTCCAAGCAGTGAGACCGACAGACAGCTCCAAATGCCCAATCGCAGCCAAGGCCCCGAGCCTATGGACCGGCTTGGGTGGGCTTGCTTGCTGAGTGAAACAGGAAAAATCACCGTAAGTCCAAACGACCCCTCCTGCACTTAGGGACCAGGGGATCGGGTTTGAAGAGAAAACTGGATTCCCATTCACCATTTCCATTCAGGACACCAAGACACTAACAGGCAGAACAAGCTCTGCTGCTGCTGCTGAATGAGCTCCAGTAATAACAGGGCTCGCCCTTCACCATTAAATATTAACCTTGTTCCCAGTGATGTCATAAAACCAAGGCCCAGGAAGCTCTCTCATGGCCACACTCCCCATCTGCTACCAGAAGGAGTCAAATACTCACCCCTTCCCTGATAGCAAGCCAGGAGGACCTAGGGCCCTTCGGTGGACAAGAGCCTGCACATGTGTGACACATCCGGTATCCTGGCTACCAGAGACTGCGCACGCGTGGTCTAACAGACTTATGTGCCCCAAAGCTGACCTAATCTCAAGCTGGGTTCGCTTGGGGACTTCTACCCACAAGGAAGTATCCCCCTCAATTCTGTGTACAGAATTGGCTGGGGGTGGTCCCTTGGAAGAAGCACTCTCCACTCTGGACCCCCCTCCTTTGGGAGCCATCATAGTAATATGGCATCTGGATTCTGTCTCACAGGCATCGGTGGAGGAGGAACCAAGGAATGTGTTCTGAGAGGACTTGATGTGTTGGGGTTGCCGGATGAGTGGCTAATCCCAACAACAGGACTCAAAAATGTTCTGTGGGGTCAGAAAGGGTGGTATGAGCACCAATAAGCAGAAGTTATGAAAAATATTCTGACTCAATTTCAGAATGACCTGACATCTGTTCCACACAGAACAGGATGCTCTGAGAGGCAGTGGGCTCTCTGCCACAGAGAGTGGCCAGGACTAGCTCACAGGAACACCTAAACTGCTATCTTTTGTCAATGGAAGCTCTATGCCCTTCCTGAGATCTCCACGGCTCTGCAGAGCATGGTACTGGGGACAAGATGACTGTTCCAAGTTAAGAAGAGATGAAGGGCATGGGACCAGGCCCAGTGTCTCTAAGGTAGCTCCAGGGAGGGTCCCAGCAGCATCAGAAAGGTTGGGTGATGTGGAAGAGGCATAATCGCACTCAAATCTGGAATTTTATGATGTCCATGGTACACAGAGAAACCAGACAGCTCCATGTCTCCCTTCAAGAGGGATGGACCTGTTCTCTGGAGAAAGGTAAAGTTTTGGGCTTCCACGAGATATTCTGATTTAACTGCTACCAGGAAGGACCTGGGGCCCGTGTTTTCCAAAAGCTCTCTGGGAGCTCTGGAACAAACCCCCAAGACTGCGAATCCTCAGTAGCAACACATGTGTGCCAATACCTCACTATTAATCCCATGGTTTCACAAACCCAGGGGAAGTGATTTCCTCAAGGTCCCATGGTGAGTCAAGAGGCAGGGAATCTGAGCATGCAGAATGGCAGCCCAAGCCTTCACCTTGTACAGGGCAGATTCAGCTGTGTGGAGCTTGAAACAAGAGCCTTCCTGGAGCTGAGGACCCCAGAAAAACACCAGCCATGTTTGATCCACTCCACCCCAATAAAGGAAACACTCCCCTGTCCCAGACTAAAACCTTGATGACCTAGAAATACCATGGGAACAGAATTCTCCCAAACATCTCTCTTTCTTCCCAGAAGCAGCATTTAACCAAAGTCTGTGACTGTTTATTAGCATCTGGGAGGAACAAAAGGAGGCTGTAAAAGCTGGGACTCTTCAGTTCTAATGAGCACACAGCCATAGGAAGCTTTTCTCCAATGACACCACCAGAGACCTGCCAAAACGTGCTGCCTGCCCAGAGCTCTGCCCACACAGGACTCAGCACAAGGAACCCCCAGGGCCTTGGAAATGTTGCAACAGCTTGGCCAGGCGGTCTCTTAAGAGTGATGACCTCAATGGCTGCAGAGCAAGGAGTTCCAGCAGACAGGAAAATCCTGATGTCCTCCTCTTGAGGGGACTCTTATCATGGCCAAAGGGCCTGATTCCAGGATGGAGAACAGACTTAGAGAGGGTCATGTAAACCCACAGCTCAGGGACAGGAAAACCGGCACTGCCCACTGTCCCAGTCAGGCCAAATTCTATCCTGTAAACAAATCTCAAATCCCCATGGCATCTGCCAATGGGCTCAAACAAGAGGCCAAGAGTCTGCTGAACAGGAGAAAGCCAGCTCCCAGAACTCTGGTAGGTTGCATTATGTACCAACTGCCAAGGGACCAGTGACACTTGGAAGTGTCTTCTTCCTGGGGCCCTCTTGCTACCCCATCCCACTCACTCCCAGCCCCCAGCTTCCGTGGCTTTCTGTTCATGTCAGACTGACTTACTACATGTGCTGCATCCCCATAGCAGAGCACTGAGGGCCCGGTCTCTAAGTTCAAATCCTTGCTGCACCACCTTGAGAAGATCACTTAACCTCTTGGGGCCTCACTTCTTTACCCTAGTGGTGGATGAGGAGAGTGCCCAGCTTCAGTGCTAGGCAACAGCCAGGGCTTGGCTGGGGCTGCCATCACTGAGTCCATGACCCACTTCATCCTGTTTTCCAAGGCACCCCCCAGCACACACAGAAGTGAGCCCAGAGTTCCATGTGCTGCTCCACAGGCCTCCCTAGGCAGGGCCCAGGCTGGGCTCTAGACACAGAGCAGAATGAGGCACAACTCTGGGCCCGCAGGAGATCACAGGTTAGCCAGGGGACAGACAAGGGCTCACAAGCAGCAGTGACACAATGTGTCTCCAAAGTGATCTTCCATACTGTCTTCTGTTAACAGGATTTTTTTTTTTTTTAAAGTCTGGCTCTACTGTCACTAACTCCCAACAAGCTGTATCTGTTTTTAAAGAACCAAATAAACTACGTTTAGAAAACTCTGTACAGCTCCCAGCGCCCTCTTCCTTTAAGCCAGGCTGTTTGCCTTGTGTTGCCCAACTCCAGGCTCAGAGATGCAAGGCCTTGGCCTGGCTGTTCTACTTGCCAGAGGCCAATGCCACATGTCAGGGTGTGCACATGGGCACAATACTTGAGGGGACCTCCAGGCTTGAGTGCCAACAAGCAGACCTTGTTATACCAGAAAACAATGGTCCAGCAAGACCCAGGATTGAACGCTTCTCATGTGTATAACACTGAGTACTGAAGTAATTTCTATGTCTAAATGTTATGTGCTCTTTCCCAACCCCCACTGACTCACCTTACCATGCACAGTAAGAGTCCTTAACGTGGTCGGGCAGTGGTGGCACACGCCTTTAATCCCAGCACTTGGGAGGCAGAGGCAGGTGGATTTCTGAGTTTGAGGCCAGCCTGGTCTACAGAGTGAGTTCTAGGATATCCAGGGCTACACGGAGAAACCCTGTCTCAAAAAAACAAAAACAAAAACAAAAAACAAACAAACAAACAAACAACAACAACAACAACAAAAGAGTCCTTAAAGTGATTACTCCAGGGCAGAGTCCATTCATCTTTATGATCTCTGCCTGTATCTAATGCGGGGCCTGATAGAGAATATGGAAAACTGAGTTCTATAAGAAAGAAAATGGGCTCAGAGAGGCTAAGAATCAGACCCAGGGTCACAAAGAAAAGCAGTAGGCCCACCTGACCCTAAGATAGATCCCTTCTTGCCTCAGTCTACTGCCTGTCTCCTGACACGGGGGACTCTGTCCCCACCGTTACCCAGTCATTTATTAGCCAGCCCCTGCCAACCTGTGACCGACCTGGGCATGGGAAGGCCAGAGACCAAGGCTACCCAGCAGGGAAGTAGCTAGAAAGTGACAAGGAGGGGTAGGAAAGGACAGATAGGACTTAGAGTCAGAACAAAGGCAGGGACGGGCAGGATGGGAGGCTGAGGAAGTGAGGGATGGAAGCTTCTGCACTAGACTGGCAACCGGAGCGCACGGAGCTCGTCGGACGTTGAGTGGCGGGACTGCCGGCACCCGGGACATCATCCCAGACTTCTCTTTCCTTGAGAACAGTGGACGGGCGGGCCGCATGCTGCTGGGATGACAACAAGCATTCTTCAGTCCTCTGTCAGATACTGCTGTCGAGCCTTCCAGCCTCCAACACTGCCCCGAGACAGACTGAAACCTGGAACAATCCCAACCCTTTCCTGATTCACCACCGCAGCTCCATCGGAAGAAAGCAGATAAAACAGGTTTTCATAAGCCAGGGCTTTGGGAAGCTCTAAGGGCAGGAGCAGGGTGGGCACTGCTGTCCTCAGCTGGCCTGGCCTGCTTCAGCTCACAAGGAACGAAGAATGGAAAGGAAGGGGGGGGGGGTACACTTGATGACACACCTTCACCTCCTGTGGGGATGGATCCCATGATTCCTGGGTTTTACTATCCTCTCCTTCCACTAGCTGACCCTGCCCACCAACTACAGAACAGAGGCCACAGAGCCCCTGCAAGTTTCCCCTGCCATCCTATTTCCTAGTGACGCCAGGCTAGCTTTCTGAAGGACCCTCCTAACCATACAACCAGTTTAAAAATAGAGCAAATGGGTGACCCAGATGCAGCTCAGATTTAAGCAAGACCTCCTCCTGGACGCTCAGCTCCCTCCCACTTCTGGCCACCAAGTGTCATTCCTGGCCCTGCTGCACTTGACTTCTTGGGGGGAGTGGCTGCACACGACCCCAAGGGCAACAAGGCCTCGGGAGAAGTCAGCACTGAGGAGTGAGGGGGAGACTCCTCTGAGCAGCCCTGATGGGAGTCTGGCAGCCCAGGTTCTGCTCCACAAATCCCTGGGCCACAGCTTTATCTGAGATAGGATCACTGCTTGGGACCCAGCCACATTTCAGAGCTGGGGAGTTTTCAGAGGCCCAATTCTCACAGCATGGCTATCCTCAAAGGACAAGCCTTGTTACACTTCTCAGAAATGCACAGGCCGCCCCACCATGGGGTGCACAGACCCTGGCTGCAGGGAAAAGCCACTTCCTCAGAGCGACCACCCCCACCTGGCTGGGGGGGAGGGGCAATCAGGCTGAAAGAGGTACAAAGACACAAGCCTAGATGAGGTAAGGCCACTTATGGTCCCGCCTGAGCCACCAGCTGGAATGTGTCTAATCTAGGCGAGTCTCAGCTGCCTCGTGGTAAAACAGGTGACGCCCACTGAGGACACCGGGAGGAAGAATTGAGACCATGTGTGTAATCTTACAGGGGTCAGCTGGAACCAATAAAGCCAGGCCCCTCGCCTGCTCGTCCAGGCACAGGATGGGATGCAGAGGGGATGTGGGACCAATCTACAGGCCATGCTAATGGAGGTCAAGAGCCACTGGTAGACCTGACTCCAAACACCAAATGCCGGGCTGTACTGGAGTGGTCCAAGGCCGCCATGGAGGAGATGGCTCATGCTGCTCCCTCTGGCAGGCAGCCCCGTCTTCTGGATGGAAGAGACCAATCTGTGGTGCCTGGGAGTTTACTATAGGTTCTAGGACCCTGCATACCGGGCTTTTAGGGCTTATTTTTAGCTCACTGATTAGGTAAGCCACTGAGCTCTAGGCATCCTTTGGGTCTCCCCCTCCTAGCACTGGGATTTCAAATGTTCATGCCACCATGTCTGGCTTTTCTTTCTAGGGTTTTAGACAGATACAGTGGCAAGAGCTAAAGTGAGAGCCCACAATCTGTGGCGAGGAAACAGGCAGGTAGAAAATACTGTCCTGGGGTTCCCAGCAAGGAGGTGGGTAGCTTCAGGGGCGTGACGTCCAGGGGAGGGCGTCTATTTTTGCCTGAGGTCACTTTTCTTTAAATGAAAAAATACAACCAGCCAGCCTTTGTTTGCTCTTTGCAGAAACTGAAACAAGTCCTCTGGCCTACGACTCACACGGCCCTTTTTCCTCGCAGAGAACCTTTCTTGGACATCTTGCCAGTCGGTTTGCTCTAGGTACTATGCCCAGAACCAGCGCACCCCGAGTCCAGCAGCTAGGAACTAGCTGTACAGGAGGCACTGTAAACCTGTTAAGGCACAGGCACAGCACAGGTCTGGAGTCAGCAGCAAGGCTCCAAGGCACAGGCCACAGATGTGAGAGGGTAAGGGGAGCCAGTGTTGCCAAAGGGCAGCTGGAGGACTGGCCTGTTTCAGTCCAGAATCCACTCATTCAGCGGAAAAGGAGAAAAGAGGCCATCGTGTTGGGAGGCATGGGTCTTGAAAGCCAGATTAAAGGAACTCCCTGACAGTCCAAGGCAAAGGAAGCCACTGGAAAGCCAGGTGACTGCTACAGTGTTGGGCTTTTACAGAGGGATGTGATCTGTGCTGTCCTTGATACAACTCCATGGCACGGGCAGGACCAAACTCACAGAGCACAAGTCGAGGCAGAGAGACCTAGAGGGAGGGAGCCTTGAAATGACCAAAGTCAGTCAAAGTCAGCATCCATGGGCTCCTCCTAACTAGGCCTTAAGCTCTGGAGCACACCACCTCAGTCTCTGCCTTTCCTTCTTCCGTTTCCCCCTGGGTTTCTGAATATTAATCTCACAGTGATGTCACAAGCAGAGCTGCAGTCTGTTCTAATTATAAAGCACACGGGCGCAGCAAGACTGCCCAGAGGCGGTGCAGGCACCGGGCTCTCAGACACCGGAGCATCGGGGAAGAACCAGAGATGGCTCTGGCCCTGAGCAAGATTTCTGCCCAAGTTCCTTAAACCTTCGTGCTTGGGTCTCATGAGGAAAACACAATTTCCTGCCTACAAAGGTTATCGCAAGAATGAAGAGACCCTCTTAGCACAGTGCCAGGCAGGCTTAGGATGGGTTAGAAAATCCAGCCGTGGGGCTAGAGATGTGGTTCAGTGGTAGAGTGTACATCTAGAATGTTGACGTCTAGCCCTAGGTTTTGCAAAAACTGGGCCTAGAGATGCGTAACTGTGATCCAGTGGTGGAGACAGAAGGGTCGGTGTTCAAGGTCACTCTTAGCTACACATGGAGCTGCAGGCAGACCTGTGTTACATGAGACCTTATATTACAAGGAGAGGGAGTAGAATCCAGATATCAGTCACTGTCTTCAGTTGTCCTTTAATTACAAACCTTACCTCCAAAGTGTACGCACACCCTCTTAATTACGGAGGGGCAGTGCTGTATGAGTAACATACTGGGGGGGGGGGGAGCCACAGCCTTGCTCAGAGCCTTCCTGACTTTGGGGTGACTTGAACCATGACTTCTCTGGAGGGAGGCGATCCCCCTCTCTCTGCCTTCTGAGGCGATGTGGAACTGTGGCTCAGGACAAGTGTAAAGTGCCCACCTGGAGCCAGCGATTCCCTGCCTCCACAGGAGAGCCATCTCCATTCTGCCCACATGTCAGCTTCCCTCAGATTTCACTCAGAGGGCTCTTGGAAGGCCAAGCCAGAAAGACAGCAGGGCAGCAGCAGGAACAACAGGGGCCCAATTCCAGCCTGGCCAAGCACACTAGTTCTGCTGGGCCTACCTCAGTAGCTGAATTCCTGTTAGCTCTGGCCAAATGCCCCCAACCCTGGGTTTTCCTTGAGTCCCTGCAGAGATGACCACTCACGCCCACTTCTTACCGCAAGGCTGACAGCTCGAGAAAGCACTCATATGCTCCTCTCAGCCAGGCCCCAGGCTCACCCTGTTTTTGCCAACTTCCATGATTGTGGCAGGTTGCGCCCTGTGTCTGACATATTCTCCCCTCAGTCTCTTTCCAGGGACTAAAACTATCCTACTTCTTCCAAGGGGTGCCCCACCCCACCCCAATTCCCAGCCTGGATTTCCATCTAACACTCCATTTTCCTTGGCCCCACCCCACCGCCTGCCTCCATCTTCTCCCTGCCTGGTCACAGGGTCTGTCCCTGTCAGCACCAGAGCAGGTGAGCTGCTTGCCTCCTCCCACAGTGACTTCCCCTCAGACTTAGATCCCGGGACTGAAAACAGAAAACCAGTATCTTTAGTTGGGCAAAGCCTGAGGTCACCGAGCCTGCGCCCAAGCTGGCCCAAGCAGGTTTCTGGAGGAAAAGAAACCAAGGATCTGTACCTGTCCCTCCACATGCCACAGAAACTACCAACTGTGTAGGCCAGTCCTGGGAAGAGCCAGCCCTGCCTTCAACCCTTCAGGAAAACTCAGACGCACAGGCCTCGAGTCAGGGCCACATCCCCAGGGCCAGAGCCAGCAAGCTGACTGGTACTCAGCAGAGGCGGGGCCTGGCTCTGCCAGGGCGGCCCACTCTAACCTGCCACTGCACATAAATTACAGGGAGGAGACTGGTGGTGGCCAACTGGCTCTAAGACTGGCCCAGCCTCTCTCCAGCACAAGGAAGCACTTTATGTAGTCCAACGCCTCATTATCTGGCATCTCAGTCACACCGGAAAGGGCAAATAATGGGCTAAGAGCAACACATGTTGCATTATGAAGTCCCTCCCTGCACAAACCTGTCCTTGAGTCCCCACTGCCTGCATGGCAAAGGCTCAATTAACTCCTTACTGTGATATTTGCAGCCCTTCAATTTGACCACAACAAAGCTTCCCCTATCTCCAAAGGGGGGGAGGGGGAATCTCTATTTAGCTTAGTCCATTCACAAAATATTTGTTGAATACCTCTGATGTGTTGGGCACTACACTAGACCAACTGAAGGGTCTGTCCGTCCCACCCACTTGGAACTCTGAGCAGACCATAGCCAAGTCCCTTGAAAATGCCTTTCCCCCCAAGTGGGGCTACTCAGGGATTGGCAGCTGTAATCTTCTCTCTCTCCCACTCGCCACTGAAGAGAGCTGCTTTCCCTCGATGGCTACCTGACACACTCACCCAAAAGTCTCTGCCATACCAGAAAAGCAGGCAGCTCAAGCCGACTACTCAGCCTGTTAAGCCACAGATGCTCACAACAGGGCGTGTCTTGGCTCCTCCACAGGACCCTGGGTTTTTAGGTGTTTTCCCATGCTGGAGTTACGGGAATCCCTGAGCACTGACAAAATTACAGAGCACACTGAGTCTGAAGACATTTAACTGACAAGCAACCCTAGGTCTGCTTTGAGGGTCAACTTGTATGAGGTCAACAGTGAGGGAGCTCTCACTGTCTCTTTCCAGAAACCCAGCAGTGACAACAGACATGCTGTGACCTCTCTTACCAGGGCTGCAGATGTGTGCACAGAGAAAGGCAAGGAGACTGAGGGTGGGAGGCATGGCAACTGAGAGGCCACGGTAGGCTAAGGGGGTCTGTGATTCGGAGGCACGCAGGTGAGCACTGCAACTCTAAGCAAGGCAAGAGGTTTCTAGCTGGCTGGCCCAGAGGCAATGAGGCAACAGGAAACCTTTCTAAGAGGCAGAGGGCATTAGATGTCAAACTAGGAGGCTGACCAGAACAGAAGTCATGAAGAAGTTTAAGCACTGACATTATCTACAGCCACATTCAGAAGACACATGGTCTTACCCGAAACATCAACAAGACAGCTCAATGGTTCAGGCGCTTGGCTGGGCAATGGAAGGAGAACCAATACCTGAAAATTGTCCTTTGACTCCCATATGTGTGACATGGCATGCAGCATGCACCTGCATGCATGAACACACACACGTACACTTGTGCATAACAAGAGGATTTGATTGGGTTGGGTTGGGTTGGTTTTCAAGATAGGGTTTCTCTGTGTAGCCCTGGCTGTCCTCAAACGCAAAACATCCACCTGCCTCTGCCTCCCGAGGGCTGGGATTAGAGTCATGCACCACCAACTGCCCAGCTAATAGTGAATTTTTTTTTCTTTTATGAAAGCAACAAGGGCTATCAGGTATAGGACTTTTCTTCTGATACTCATTTAACAAAACCATAGCAATAAACCATCTGTTGCTGGGCATGGTGGTGCACGCCTTTAATCCCAGCACTTGGGAGGCAGAGGCAGGCAGATTTCTGAGTTTGAGGCCAGCCTGGTCTATAAAGTGAGTTTCAGGACAGCCAAGGCTACACAGAGAAACCCTGTCTCGAAAAAACAAATGTGTGTGTGTGTGTGTGTGTGTATATATATATATATATATATATATATATACCATCTGTTAATATGTCAATTTCTTAACCCTTTACAATGCATCAGACTATATGATGAGAGATCTTACCCTGGACAACAGAGTTGCTAGAAGACCAAAAGATGGCAGGTTTTAGAAAAAAATAAAAATAAAAATATATTTTTGACATGAGAATGTGGGTAACTTAGGTGCAACTCAGGAGAGATCAAAGGCCTTCTGCATGCCTGGGCCAGAGGTGGCTTGCAGGGAGCTAAGGGAGTGGAGTGGATAGGGTTCTCCATGAACTCAGAAGGTCAAAAGGGGCTTGGATAAAACCCACCAAGAACAAGTCAATATAGGCCTTGATTATGAAGAGGAGCAACTCCTCTGTTTGTGTCCACAGTGGGAACTGGAGCCCAGCCCCACCTATTCATTTGCTCACTGTCCACAGTCCCTGCTGCGTGACTAGGGCAGAGCTGAGGAGCTACAATAAAACCTGGGTTGCTATTGCCAAAATCCTAAAAGCCTAAAACTCTCTGTCCTTAGTGCTTTGTACAGAAAGCCTGCTGACCCCTGTGCTGTACAAATCAAACACAACACAGGCCAACAACATATTGTCACCCTTGGTGCAACAGACTCATGCCTAAACACCCTGTTGGTCACTCTTGTCTGAGGGAGGCCTCACATTTCTTTGAAGCTCTTGGCTTGGTAAATTTTCCACCCTCTGCAGTTTTAGATATTAAGTGCCTGAGGCTTTTCCAACGCCATTCAGGTAAAAAGGTGAGTGATCGACCAGAGAATGAGCACACAGGCCTTCCAAGAGCAGGCCAAGTGCCGTCCACACTGGAGGACTGGAAACTACAGTGAGAACCGTGGTTTCCTTACGAAGCTGTGGGACTTTACTTCCTGTGTCTCCTTAACTGCAAACAACAGTCGTCTGATGACGGGGCCTTGGCCTGACAGTAAGAACCCCTCACTTCGTGAGGTTTCTGAGCCTCTTACTGTCTCTCTTACTGCATTCCATGGAAACCTGCGGTCTGGAGATGGCTGAAGCCTTTGGGGAAAGACTTCTGAACAAGACTAACACCTGGCCATTTTACAAACGCAGACCCAGTAGCTCAGACAGGATGGGACCTGCCAAGGCACCTGGCCCTGGACATTTTAAAGTTCAACTCACCCAATGTTCCGGGTTCTGTGCCAGCTGTGAGGGGTCAATGAAAAATAAGTATGTGTGCTCAAGGAGCCCGATCCCCGGTGTTCAGATAACACAGGGATGTCAATAAAAACAGGCAAGCTTGGCAGGCCTCGGGGGTGGCCCTTGACCTCCAGGACACCTCCCTTAGAAGAAAAATGGTTGGTACATTCCTTTCACATCCATATGGACCACAATGGGGCAATACAGGGACCTAACTCATAGCTCATAGGACAGAGTACAGCATGCCCTGGAGAACATAGAAAGCAGCCAAAACAAAACAAAAACAAACAAAACCACCACCAACAAAGCCCTGAGACAAAAACTGTGAGACTCAGGGCTCCTCATCTACCAGTGGAGACACACCTGCAGCCCAAACACAGAGGCTCTGAAACTTCATTAGGCACCTGTCCAGTGCTTCTGTCTGCCTCCTGCTGAGAAGTTCAGAGAGGAAAACTGTCCCTTCTCCAGAGCAACAACATTCCACAGCATGTTCACAGATGTCACAGTAAGACAGACAGACAGACAGACAGGACTAGAGAAACAGAAGAGATCAAAATGCAGGCTCTCGCTTTGGCAGGTAGCCAAGAAACAATACCCACCCCTTCCTGGGTCAGGAATACAGCCAGTCAGGCCTTCTGCTGCAGTCCCCTCCTCCCTCGCCGCCGCACAGTGCCTGAGGGAGTTAAGGAAGAGAGGGTGTGAACTTCACCTTCCCAGGCCTGACAGTGCATTTCCTATACAGTGTTAAGCACAGGCTGTGGCCACTGATACAGACAGATGTAGGTCGCATCCAGCTCAGAAGGCTAGCACTGATGAGCAAGCCCGGTAGGCTTATATAACAAAGGGCTTGTCACCATTTCCTTGGATCACCAGCATTCCAACACAATGAGACACCCGCCCTGGCTTTGAAGTTAGCAACTCATTCAGATGGCCCCAACACAAACCTCAGCTGGTCGCTGCCTAACTTCCTTACCTTCCCACACCCCTCACAGGGAGCTTGGGGCGGCACTGTTGTTGACAGTGCTTTTTAGTCTTGTTTAAGTTCATTTTCTAATTTGCTTTTGTGATTAAATAATCTGCCTTTGTTCATGAAACTGTAAAATAATCCAACCTTCCTGTGACAAGCACTGTTAACAGTTAGGGTCTATTTCCTCCCCTGCCCTTTTCTACAAGTGGGGTGTAGGGTGGGGTGGGGTGAGGTTCGGGGAATGCACACACAGGCTTTTCCTATCCTAGGCATCTCGCCCACAGCTTCTCCCTCTCCAGCCCCACAGTCGCTGAACTCCACTTCTGTCAGCTGCTCCTTTTCACTACAGGCCTGCCTCTCACATTAGCCATTTCCCGTGGTGGGATGCTTAGGGAATTACCGGTGTTTTGTTTTTTTCCAATGCTTTAAAAGTAACTAAATCACCATAACGTTCTTCATTCTATTCTTAAATAAATTCCTCAGACTCTTGAGGCGCCTCTCAACTGTGTCGCCATGTTCCCTCACTGGTCACTCTTTTGACCTGAAGCAAGCCAACAACTAACTCTGTTTCAGACAGGCCTTGCCTACAAGTCAATGCCCTCATACACCAGCACACCCTGCTGTGCCTGCTGGAGAGGGAGCCCAGGGCTTTATGTGTATACGTTGTTCCTGTGTGTGCAGGAACATGGGTGAAGGCCAAAGGTCAATTCTTGGTGTCTTCTCCCACTGCTGCCTACCTTGTTTTTGAGACAGGATCTTGTGAGGTAAACTAGGCTGGCTGGCCAGGGAGCCCCAGGGGTGTGCCCATCTCTGCCTCCTTAGTGCTGGGATTACAAGCACATACGGCTATACCACACAGGTTCTGGGATCAAATCCAGTACCGCCCTGCAGGAGCATTTTAAAATCAAGTCCATGACACTTGACACTTTACAACACAGACTGCTACAGTTTAACCTCTAAGTCAAACTCATGATTTTGAGTCTACCCACATATGCCAGTCAAGGATTGAACATCTCTGGACCGAGATTGGTAAATGCCAGAAGTCCTTACAGAACCGTGGTCTTTCATTAAAGAACAGGTAATGTCACACCACAGTCACAGAGGAAGACTAAGGATGACAATCTTACTGGGGGGGGGGGGGGGCTGACCAACTTCTAGATTGAATTCCAGGTTACTAGCCATGCCCCATTCACACAAACCTTTGAAATTCAAATATATAACTCTTCACAGGNAAGTCCTTACAGAACCGTGGTCTTTCATTAAAGAACAGGTAATGTCACACCACAGTCACAGAGGAAGACTAAGGATGACAATCTTACTGGGGGGGCGGGGGGGCTGACCAACTTCTAGATTGAATTCCAGGTTACTAGCCATGCCCCATTCACACAAACCTTTGAAATTCAAATATATAACTCTTCACAGGACAGCAGGGCTCTCTACCAAGGAAGTGCTGATTCCTATTTGAATTTGAGGAGTCTGGGAAGACACAAGAATGTATGAACCTGGTGTTCTCTTTCGGTGTCTTTTTACCACAAAGTATAAAATAACTAAAAAGGAGAGACATCATACCGCTGAAATTTACCTTCATGGTACCAAATGCTGGAATACTGAGGGAACCTCAATTTGATGAACTTTAAAGCAATCCAGAGGAGACGGGGGCAGGGGGGCAGAGTTGGGGGGGGGGGAAGGAGATGCAAAGTACTCAAAAGACGAAAAGGTTCCGCCCACAGACAACAAACTGACCACCAAACTACTTCATCAGCAGCCCATGGAAAGCAGACAATGTCAGCAGTTTCCGCTGCCACCAGAGGCATCGGGACTAAAACCTTTTAGTGATGATGCCTCCAAACAAGAAGCCTGCCTGAACTTAAGTTTCCTGTTTCAGAATCAGGCCCACGGCCACCTCACCCCCACAGGGATCCTGCCAAGAGGTTAGGGCGAGTTGACAGGACTCAGCCCCCACCCCCCAACACACACACCCAAGTTCAGTGTCTGTACTTGGAACAACGTCCAGGCTCAAGTTCTGGCAATGTGATCCAAGCCATTTGGGCATTCCCAGCTGTCCTGCAGGTGACTAGCAAGTGATGACACTCACTGCCACCATCCTGTCACTTCACAGTCACACCACAGATGGGTTTCAAATGGATCCAGGCCCCGTGGAAGCCTACTGAGAAGCAGTATGACACCTCGATCTGTGAAGTCTTCCTTCTGGCTCCTTGCTGGACAGAGTAGCCAGCCACAGAACTACACAGGCAGAAAGACCTGGCTGGGGACTCCTTGGGGTCCCCCGGACCAGCAGGCACCTCCACAGGCTGCTGCTTCGCTCTGGTAACCCAGAGTGTTCTGAGCACTTACTTTTTGTCAAAGATCATGTTCCCTGGGAGGACACTGTTGACAGGCCACAGGTCAGTATGAGCTCAGAACCCCATGCTCCATGTTGAGAGGATATTACGGGCCATGAGGTCCACCCTGCCTCACTGTGAGTGCTTCCTCGCAGCCACGGTTAGTCCCGACACCTGGGGATGCCTACAACTCTGTGTGATACCAGATGAGACAGCAGAGCCTCAATCCAGGCCTCAATGGCCAGCTCCGTCCATCTTCCAAACACACGTGGCCGTCTCCACCAGGCTCCTGAGCCCCATGCAGATGAGCCAATCAGTCAGCTGCTCTGCCCCTTCTTGCCTCAGAGAAGTAAGACCTTTACTTTATGTTCCTGTAGAGGTGAACAGTTAAATCTGCTGGGCTTCCTCCATCTGCTCACCACCAGCAGTTTCAAGATGTGATACACTCCCACCTCTACCCAGGCCATGGGACCCTGAAAGAATGTGGACAGCTGTTGTGGAAGCTGAAGGAATTTACAGACATCCACAGAGGGGATTTGGGCTATTGACAACAGCGACCTTGAAAAACCTATACCTTGACAAGTGTTTGATCAATTTCCCTTCACTGACCAGTGTTGTTCTAAGAGCTGCCTGAATGGCCAGCCATGCGCTTCATGGCTTAAGGATGCAGATTCGGGTCTGATCCTTGCTGCCTCTGCCTACAGACATGACATTTGCTTAACTGAGGTCCCCACCTCTGGAGACATTCAACTGAAGCCTCCCTACTTTAGCTGTCCCCTTAGGCTGCACAAGTTTTCTGAGAGCAACCAGATCTGATCCCATCACTTCCTTATTCCAGGGTCTCACTTTTGTCTCCCACCACATAAGGACTAAAGTGCCCTGATGGCCTCACAGCTCTGAGACTACCAGGTGATACAGAACTTTCCTCTCCACACCCCTGTATCTGTGCTGACAGGAGGTGAAGGGCAGACCAGACTGGACTCAAGGCCCAGGTCCACATCTGCCTATCAGTAGCTACACCATCTGTATGCTTCAGTTTCCTCCTTAAAATGGGGATGAGGGTAGGGGTAGGGGGGCTCTCAAAATGTGCCTCCTAAGGAATGTGTGGGGCCTTGTAAGGAGCACACACAGCGTTTGAACTCAGGCTGGTCCCAGGGAAAGTGTTTCCTTCTGCTCTTCCCTGGCAGAAGCCTGAAAGCCAAGCCTTGCATCTAAAGCTGGGCTGAGGACCAGGATAGGCAGGGTCAAAGTAATACAAAAGTCCTAAGGCTCTTCCCACAGGCTCTGTGCTTTGCCAGAAAGCAGCGCTTTCCTTACCCTTACAGTGATTACAGGGTTACAGTGACTTCCCCTGAACAGCATCTCATTTGTCATCTCTAAAGTGAGGACCCTCATGGTACCCCTCCAAGACTCACCATGAAGCTCAAACATGGCAAAAGTAACCTACACAGTGAGTGGTCAGGAAACACCATTGCCATTAACCCCATGTGACAGACAGGACATTCCAAGTCCAGGAAAACTAATTACTTATTCCAAATTACAAAGTTTCCAAGTCCAGGAACAGCATGGAAGATTAGGCCTTCTGTTCCCAATACCAATGCTGGCCACAACCAGTGGACTGCCTGCCACCAGGGTCCTACAGTGTTCAGATCACCAGTTTTGAACCCTGAGGAATGGCCTTGATGACTAGCCCCAAGGACAAGGCAAGAGCATGCCCAGCTCCCAGGCAACTGTGTTACTCAGCCAGGCAACTTCTGCCTCACACTAAGTCTGCTAAGTGGTTCCTCTGAAATCTAGTCCTGCCTCTCCTTTCTATCTTTGAATCCTCTCCAGTTCACTCACGAATAAGACCCTGCACCACGCAACCATTGTCTTTTCTGAGAACTTCTGAGCACTTACCGTGGCCCACCTACTCAGAACTTGCTCTGGCCAGGCTCCTCTTTTTTTTTTTTTTGGTTTTTCGAGACAGGGTTTCTCTGTGTAGTCCTGGCTGTCCTGGAACTCACTTTGTAGACCAGGCTGGCCTCGAACTCAGAAATCCGCCTGCCTCTACCTCCCGAGTGCTGGGATTAAAGGCATGTGCCACCACGCCCGGCTGCCAGGCTCCTCTTTATAGCAAGCTCTTGAGTTTGAGCTTCATCAAAGCCCTCTGCTGGGATCCCAAAGGGTCCCTGTCCTTAGCTTGTGGTGCCTGACTGGGAACCTGGTCCTGTCAGACAGTGTTATAGCTTACTTTGAGGAGACACCATCACACATCCACAGGTTGTATGGAAGAAGACAGTGGTAAACATTTTTAGGAAGGCAACAAACAGCTAAAGCTCATATACACCAGTAAATCCAAGAAACCACAAACTAAACCAAAATCCCAGTTCTCGAGAAAAGTGAGCAGGCCTTAAAACGAATGTGCCTTTCTAGGACACACTCTGAAAGCAAATATCAAAACGCTTTACCTTCATACCCAACAGATCTCCTCCTCTTAAGCCAGGGAAATCACAGGAACCTCGGCTAAGAATTTAGTTACAAAGGTGCTCTCAGAATACTGCTAAGTTGGTGAAAACCAGTAAACTAATGCAACACCAACATTAATCCCTGCTGCTGCGTGTTTGAGACAACGTAGGCACCATTCTGTCTTTGGACAGAAAGAAACAATTTTTATGTGGGGAAATAGATATGTATACTGAAGATGCTAAGACATAAGAACACTAACAGGTTAATAATCGAGATTTTTCTCTGAATTGTGTAGTTGGGGTTGTCTTCTGGGTTAGTTTTCTTTATATTTTCTGTAGCAAACTTTAATCCTGTTGTAACAGGTAAAGTTACCACTGAGACTGAGACATAATACACTTCCCAGTTCCTGCCTCTTTCTGAGAACTGGCTCTGGGCACAGCTAGCACACAATAGCAGGCAGGTAGGGGCTGCACCATCCCTTGAATGGCATGCATTCCCTAAATCCCATGCTGTGGCTTAGAATGTACCAGAAGGTTATGGGGCTGTGGGGCTTTCTGAGAGCCCATGGCCACTGAGCACCCTTGGGAACTTTCTGATCATTTTTATGTTTGGGTTTGATCCTCAGTACTTCCAAAAGATTGCTTTGACTAACTCAAGAGAACAGAGTGGAGGGAACGGACCGGAAGTCATTGGAAATTGGGTGCCCATAGGCAGCTGATGAGAAGACATCCAGTCTGGCATGTTCTGGAGTAAGACCCATGGCAAGAAAAGAGGCCAACATGTCTGGTAGGTTTTGACCTGAGTGGTCACTGGCTTCTATAGGGAAGCTCTGTTAGGGTTCCTAAGGACACAGGAGACAGGGATGACCTCTGTCTGGAACTGCTCAAAACACTGAGAATACTGGAACAAGACTGCCAGATGAGGGATAGGTACAAAAACAGGGTAAGATGGCCCCAGACTGAGTGATCCATGCCCTGCCATGGGGTTGGAAGGTGAGCTTACAGCAAAATTCTAACAGACCTCTCAGTAGACCAAGTGCTCCACCACTAGGCTACACGCCAACCCCGAAGCAATCTTCTCTAAAACCTGCATCCGTCCATGCACCAGCTCCGTTCAGAACTTTCTGCTGGCTTCCCACATCACTTCGAGTTCTAGTAAAAGATCTTTCCTATACCCACAAGGCTTAACTTCTCTGCCTGTGCCACATCCCTCAGTCTCCACCTGCCCTGCCCAAACATGTGGCCCTCTGCACTGTCCTTGGAGCAACCCTGCCAGCTCCTGCCTCTCCCTTCTTGCTTGGCCCTTCTCTTGTATGCAGTTTTCTTTGGAAGAGATACAGCTCACACCATCTGGCCCTATAGTCAAGTCCCTTCGACGAACCTCTTTAAAAGGGCATCCAACCCAAACACAGCCACCTTAGGCTCCCTACCCTACATACCCCCCCCCAAGGGGGAGTGAGGGTTTCATGTTTGGTGTGCAGCTCTGTTTTTATCACCTACACAGAGCAGTGCCCAGCATGTAGCACCTCTAAGCAAGAGATGCTGAATAAATAAGAGAGACTACATAAATGAGGCCATCCTCATTCCAGTTGGAGACTTTGGGTTCAGGCAGCAAATGCGGCCCAGAGGACCTCTCCACCACACACACCCATCAAGCTACTTCCTTCTGGGCCAGGGGAAGCCAATATCTGACCATTAGTTATTGTAAGCACCTCCCCAGGGTCCGGAATAACCCATCATCTCCGAAACCCACTCCCTAAGCTTTTCCTTTCCAGCAGGATGGGAAGTCCAGAGCTCCCCTTGGAGAGAAGAGAAAGGAACTGAATGACCAGGAGGAAAAGTCAGTCCTTCCTGGCTCGGCATTGAGAAAGTTTGCGCTTCTCAGGAAGTCAGCACCTCTGACTCTGAAAGTGAAACATTAATAGAAATATTACTGGAAAATACCAAACAGGAAGCAAAGGAAAATTCCATTGTGGAAGTAAGGCCCTCTGTCCATGCACCTCAATAGTCTCGGCGAAGTGTTTCAGAATCAAAACATAGAAGAAACGGACTCAATCAGGCTCGTCGCGCTTCCCAACAGCTCAGATTCTGGCCAAGCTGCTTCCCCACCCTGGCTCAGAGGGCACTGGACTCAGCGAGGCAGGGTAGGCCCAGCTCCTTCCAGTGCTGACAGGGACTCCAGCACCTTCACCAAAGCAGATCTGACTGTGGAATAACTACAAGGATGTAGACCACTCATGTGGGGTATGGGGAGATGGTGAAGAGCAGAACAAACTGAAACGCGGAAAAAATTCGCTGTGATGCAACATGAGGTCAGTGCCAGTTTCAAATCTCATCTCTGCCTTGCACTAGCAAAATAAGTAAGTAGTAAGGTGGGAACGAAAGTACTGTACACATCAAGGAGGCAGTGGGGAGGAAGAACCCAAGCACACTGCACAGCGTCTGGCTCAGAATATACGCCCGCAATACTATAAGCAGCTAGCATGGAGTGCAAATCCCCTTAGCTACAGTTAACTGCCCTGTGTGCCCAAGCAGCTCCTCCTCACAGGAGCCTTCCTGGCTTCCCTCAGCTGAAGGGCATTCCCCCCTCTCTGCTCCAGGAACCAAGGTGCTGCCCAGACCAGTCTCATGAGCTCAGCTCACCCAAAACCCGTTTACATATCTATTCTGTCATGTAGAGAAGAGCTAGCTGTGTTCCAACCTTGGTTCCTGTGTCCCCAACCAGAAGTTCCTTATGTGCAGGCACCGGTCAGTTCTTGCGCCATTCTTGTATCCCCGAGCTTTGGACAATGGTCTGCATATAAAGGTTCCTCAGGTTCCTCAGATAATACAGGCCCAACTGGAGTTGAGAAGCTACAGACCTCTGCAACCTGTTTTCATCAAAGCAACCCCAACCAGTGGGTGCCATCAACCAGACAGCAGCCCAGTTTTCAGCTATAAAGCCATTAAGTCTCAGTCTTTTGTGTGTGTGCGCACACACATGTGTGTACATCCATGTGGAAGTCACAGAACAACCTGAAAAAAGCTGTTTTTTTTTTCCAGGGATCAAAATCAGGTTGCTGAGCCATCTCCTGGTCCCCAAGTCCAGGGTTACATTGTTTTGGTTTGGTTGGCTTGGTTTGGTTGGTTGGTTTTTGACCAAAGCTGACCTTTGCTTCAATGGTTCTGCAACACAAGTTAAACTCAGCAGGGGAGGGTTTGGCTGTGAGGCCAGAGGAAACCACACCTGCTTCAGAGTTGCCTTTTAAAGCCAAGGTACAGTCCAGCAATGCTTTAGGAGCAGAGAGAGGATGGGGATCATCAAGTCCTGGGGTGAAGCCCTAAGGCCAAGGCTACAGCTTGTTCCCCAGAGTGTCTAATTAGAGGAGGCAGTCACCTGACCTCCTTTTAGGAAACTTATATTCTTTCTAGATATGGGTAGAGGTACCACCAGCTTTCATCTTAAAGCAGAGCACACACAGCTTAGCCGATCCTAGGGGGAGGGAAGGTCTGGTGTTAGAATGAGAAGACATGACAGTTACAAGACACACATTTTTGTGCAGCTGTCCTCTGGGATGCGCCTACTCTGCGTGCAGAATTTCTCTATAAAATAACTCAAGTGCAGCATTAACATGTTCTTTATGGAACTCAGCAGCAGATTTGAGAGAGTCCAGCTGTGGGTCAAAACAAGGAAAGGGCTAAGGGGAATATTTGGTAGAAGGGAGGGGAAACATGACAGCCATCAGTCAACAGCAGGGCCCTCTTTCTCATGGCCGGTTAGGCTGGGAAAGCATGAAACAGTTTAGTAGAAAGCACATGGGTAGTGGACTCAGAATGCACAGTGTGCATCTTATTGTCATCCTTAAAAGCTACGACATTAGGTCCATCACTGATGTCTCTAAACCTCAGGACAGGCTGACAGTACCCACAGCAGATGAACAGCCCTGAAAGCCTAGAATGTCTTGCCTCCATCCCTGCCCCTTGCCCCACACCTCTCTTCCTGAATCTTGGCCTGTGTTGTGACTTGCTTTGGTCAACAGCACTCAAAAGAACAGTGTCAGATTCAAACCTCAAGAAACCTCAAGGGCTTCTTTCTTGGAACCCTGTCCTGCCTGCCACAGGTGCATGGCACAGCTTGAGAGCACCCTAACCAGAGTGAGCCCTATCAAGACTGAAAATGACGCTCGGTGCCCAGCGCCTGCATAGAAACTACAGCCCACAGGCCAGCCGCCTGGCTTTGGAAATAAAGGTTTATCAGAACACACGTATCCCTACTAATATATTCTCTAAGGTTGTCTTTAGATGCAATGACAGAGCTAACCCGCTGTGATAGAGACCAGCTCAAACCTGAAGACATTTACTGCCTGGCTCTGGCCCTTTAAAAAAAAAAAAGTTGGCTGACTTCTGAGGCTGGAGTGACATGGGATGGAGCAATAGCTGATACAGTATCTGGACCTAGAACCTAGACTGGCTGTGAGAACTTTGTGACCAAGGAAGTGTTACAATGAAGCCTTCTGGGGAATTAACACTGAGAACAACTTTGACAAAATTTCTCTCACTCTCCTATCAAGGGTTGGGACATGAATGGGGAACCTGTCCTTGGCCATCAAATTTGTGCTAAAAGGACATTTTTAAGGGCTGGAGAAGATGGCTATTAATCGAATAGAAATGGCTGACATTTTGATCCTGGCTTCCATTGATTTGGACTAGTGATTTTATGTGAAAAAGATCAAATGACAGGTCAGCTCCCCTGAACCCATTCTGTCAATGGCTCTTTCCCTGCACCTGTCTGTTGGGCCCAGCGCTCAGCAGGGAGCCTTGCTCCCCAGTCCCTGCTCAGGCAGTCCCACTGTTCCTCAACAGGCAGCTCAAGTGACTCCTTTGGCAGGCCTCCTTCACCTGCCAGCATTCGGGCTGCTCCAGCCTTCTGAATGCACTTCAGCCTTTCCTTAGGTTCTGATACTGTCTCAGGCTTCAGAACCTAGTGGGCTTGTTCACTTATTGATACCCAAAGGATGTAGTTTCCAGAAATTTCCTTGAATACCACAAACCAAGGATGTTTATGTCTCCTATATAAATAACATAGTAGACTGGGCATGGTGGCACACATCTTTAACCCAGACCTTAGAAGACAAAGACAGAAGGATCTCTATGAGTTCAAGGCCAGGCTGGTCTATACAGTGAGTGCCTGACTCAAACTAAATAAAAAGGGAAAAGACACAAGGTTGTTTGCCTTTCACATACCTTAAGTCCCGTCTAGCTGACTTATAAGACCTGATAAAAAGTAATACTACATAGTTACACAATTGTTTCTGGGTTAGGAAATAACAAGAAAATATAAGTCTATGTATGGGCCAATAATTTTGTTTCAATTTGGGGGCAAAGTACTAGGAATTGAATCCAAGGCCTGGCTGCTGTGTGTGTAAAATCTTCCTCTAAGATTGAAGCATTCCATACTTCAGGAATGTTCCTTCAGCAGAAAGGTAAACAATTAGAAATAGCTTCAGGAAGTCCCTGAAACTGACCAAATTCATTAGGTTCCCTCCCTGCCAGAGTAAGCTAAGAGCCCCACCTCAGAAGGAAGCTAGCTGCAAAGACTTAAGTGTTGCTTATATTATACCCAGGAAAAGTTTTCTCTCACAATTTTGCATACATATACTGGACGAATACTCTACCACTAAGCAACACCTCAACGCTCTCTTTTTTTTTTTTTCTTTTTTTTACTTTTTATTTTTTGTGTTTTGTCTGCATGCTAACTGTGTATGTATGTGCCTGGTCCCCATAGAGGCCAAAAAACTTTGGACCTCTTGAAACTGGAGTTGCAGGTGTTTGTGAGCTGTACTCATGAGCTCCACATGGGTGTAGAGAATTGAACCCAGGTCCTCTGAAGAGCAGGGAATATTTTAAATCACTGAGCCATTCCTCCAGACCCAGTCTTTTATATTTGACTTTGAGACAAGGTCTAAGTTGCCCAAACTGGCCTTGAACAACACTCTGTAGCTCAGGTAGGCTTTCAATTTATAACTCTTCTGACTCAACTTCCAGAGTAGCTAGGAACACAGAGCTGGCTTTCTCTGTCCCCATTTGAGTGGCAGGTAGTTATGGCTAAGGCCACAGACAGGGGCAGAAACAGGGCACATACCCTGCTGTACCCTGATGCAAACCTCTATGGCCACACCTACTTTCCTCTGAATTCCCGGTGCCTAGCTAAGAGCTCAGAAACTGCTAGGTGCTTTATTGTGGTACCATTTTTGTTTTGTTTTGTGTTTTTTGTTAAAAATTATTATTTATTTGTTTGATGTGGAAAACATGTTATTTAACACAACTCTGTAGATGCCAATACTATACCAAGTGTTGGTGCACATTAGCATGTATTTAAAACCTGGGAAAACTGACATCATGATGCATTCTTGACTTTCTCAGGTGTACTGGAAACACCACTTAATTATGATATAAGAAACAAGACCTGCAGAAAACAAAACTGGATGAGACCGGCTGAAGCCCCTACCCCACCTCTCCTATACTGCCACCTCTTATTTCCCAAGCAAGACCCACCGCATATGAGCTCTGGCTTCCAAGAAGACATCCTACAATGAGGTTTTACCAGCATGAGCATATGTACACACACAAGCTCCCTCACAGCCTGCAGGCAAGCACCCATCCCACTTAAGTCCCACTTCCACCGCCTCTAGGTTCACCTTAAACGCCTACTTCCTAGAAAAAGACCTCCTCAAGTTCCCAGGACAAAAATCACTGTGGGGAATGAAAACTCCCATCCACTTCCTGCAGAAGCTCAGACCAAAGATAACTGCACCCTTAACCTCCACCCCTTCCCCACTCCATTTGCTCACGTCTCATATCTGAGCAAGAGATGTTACTATGTTAGGGGTAATTCGGAACAGTGAAAAGACTCTTTTCCAAGAATGACTGACTGTAAAGGGGAAAAAAACAAAAACACCCCCCATTGAAGATGTTGCGGTGGAGGAGTAGGATGTGGCCAGGTGATGTGCCCCAGGTCTCACTCACCTGGGAGAAGAGATGGACAACTTACTCATGCAAAAGAGAAAAGGGTTCAAGTGTGCATGTCAGGAATGGGACCCCAAAGCTGAATCATGTTTTAACAGCACTAGAAGATGGGTGCACTAGCCAGTAGCAACACTGCATGCCATAAGAACTCTCAACTTGGGTCTGGGGTTAAAGCTGACACTGGTGCTGGCCAATTCTCAAAGGGCAACAACAAGAGGCTAGGCTGCCCCAGGCTAAGTGGGATTTTCCTGAGACTATTGGTAGAGACTGAAGACAGGTTGGGATATTCAGTGCTGGATCACAGTAGGTCTGGCCTCCCAAATGCTGTCTGCTAGAAATAATGTGAAAACCAGACTGCCATCTGACTGCCAGATGGGGAGGTACTGGCCACATACCGAGCTGGCGATCGGCACCTGCAGCCTGTATCCAAAATGGTCCTGGCCAGAAGACTGGGGAATTAGTTGTAGAAGAGCTATCGTGGCAACAGGGTTACCAAGGTGGGACCCAAGACCAGAAGGAGCAATCACCCAGACACTTACCAAAAGGCTAATTCTCAAGGCTCCCACCAGAACTGAATTTTGGGGAATGAATGCATTAGAGTTGGAACAGTAAGAATGGGAGAGGTGCCGTGACGCACTGTCTTCCAACCATGGACTGCCATCACACTCACAAACTCAAGGCAACTATGGTCACCACACAAGACCCATACAAGATAAAGCAAGTCGATAATCATTCCAGCATGGGTCAGAGGTCACTGGGGAGCTACTGGCAGCTTTTAGGGGAGTTGGGGGAGTAGGGGGTAGAGTGGGGGGTACAGCTGGTACTTTGCCCATGCCCACACAGGCAGCACTAATTTGACTTAGTAGGTGATTTTTCTTTTTTTAAAAGGGAGATTAAGGTAGGAACAGCAAGTGTGTGGGGGTGGGGTAGAAAGGGAGTGGGGAGCAAAGAGTGGGCATGATCAAGATACATTTGCATCTATTTAGAAAGCTGTCAAAAAGTCTATAAAAACAAATGTGTGCAGGCGTTTGTTTTGTTTTGTTTTGTTTTGTTTTAAGAAGTTGCAGAGGAGGGGTGGGGATGGAGGTCCCTTGGTAGAACTGCTTGCTTAGCAGGTACAAAGCACTGGGTTCAATCTCAAGAACTGCACAAAACTAGATGTGGTTCATACCTGTAATCCCCACTGAGAGGTGGTGACACATGCCTTTCATCCCAGCTCTTGGGAGGCAGAGGCCAACCTGGTCTACAAAATGAGTTCCAGGACAGCCAGGGCTACACACACACACACACACACACACACACACACACACACACACACACACACACACACACACACACACACACACACACACACACACACACACACACACACAAACCCTGTCTCTAAAAACAGAAAGGAAGGAAGAAAGAGGGAGGAAGGGAAAGGGGACTGAAGCCCATCCTTGGCTACCTAGTGACTTCAAGGTCAGCATTGTTTCAGTCTTATCTCAGAAAGTAAATAAAGTAGTGTCCAAGCCAGCCAGACTTCCAGGACACTCCGTGTCCCTCTACTAGCTAGTCTGCTGTCTTGCAACCACTCCCCCTTGCTGCCTCCCTTTCTCATGACAGAAGGAACATGTGGTAACCTATTCCCTTGTCTCCCAGGAGAGACAACTTTTAAAAGATCAAAGCTTCAACATGAGAAAGGAAAACCAGCCCAGAGAGAGTGTTTCTTTAAAACTGTATCCCCTACCACAGTTCAACTCAGTTTACCTTCCTTGGCCTAGGCCCTGCAGCCCCTCTCCGGTCCTGTCCAATCACATAAGACTTCATACCTATAGCTCTCTAAAGCACCAGACACTTCTCCAGCCATCCCCTGATCACTACTGGCTCCAGGTCAACAATGGAGACCCCATTTAACACCAGGCCCCATCACAGGGTGGCCTCTGTCACAGCACTTAACACAGACATACCCTGCTCAGGATCCCCCTTCTAGCACCTGGTAGAGGAGAGCAAAGACCCATGGGAAATATTGTGACAATGTAGCCAAGTCTTAGGCACACTTGACATTCCAGCTACAAGGTATGATTACTAAGCATCTGTAAGTCTTAACTCTAACTGGGGGAAAAAAATGTTTACAACAAATTTGAAAGCCACACAAAGACTTCAGAGAGCAGGCTGAACCATAGTAGTAAACAAAGAAAGTCTGCCCCCTGGGGGGCAGTGGTCTTGGGCAAGTAGGGGATGCTGAGTCAGGTGAGGTGGACTGCAAAATCTCTGGAAAGCGCTCTCCTCACTTTCATATGTAAAAGCTCCAGGCTCTCCCAGTGAGACCACCAAACTGAGTCTGAGCCACAGATGAAGCTGCAGGATGCTTGACTTCCAGACACCATCAACCACAAGCCCAACAGCTCAGCTCTTCTCAGGGACATCTCTCCTCTCGCCCCCTTGGGGACTGTATGAGTCACCAGGGCTTCCAGCTCACTGTCCTCAGTGTGGCATCTTGGGTACTTGGGAAGCTCGCAGAGTATGAGCTTCCAAGGTGTGTGCCCACACAGTTCCAGGGGACATAGGCTCCCAGGGGACATAGGCTCCTTCAGGCTGCGAATACCATCCATCCTGGGCAGACAATGCAGGATGACCCCAGGGAGAAGACCAGACAGGCAACTTTTTCAGGAGGGCATATCCTTCCTCATCTCTCCCATAAAACAAAAAGAAGCCTTGCCAAGCACCGGCTGACAAGTAGAAAATGTCTCCCTGCTAGCATAGCCAATCTCTATCAGTCCAGGCAAAAGTCTGAGCTCGCAAGGAGAGTGTGGGGGAGAATGCAGGCAGAGCAGGGGCTGGACAGCCAGGCAACCCTGCCGTGAAGATCTCTCACTGGGCCTCAGATTTAATCAAAACACTGCCTCAGAGAGAAGTAGGCAGAACAAGTATTTTATGGGGGGAAGGGAGGTTAACTCAGGAGTGTGAGGGAAAGGAAGGGTAGAGGGGCCTGCCTGTAATTAACTCCCTTGTTATGAAGCAGGGAACAAGATGGCCTGATAGATTGAGCAGGGGATTGCCACAAAGGCGTCTCTTTCCCGAGACAGTACTACAGGGATGGAATCAGGAAAGAGGATGAAGTAGGCAGAGAAGGGTCTCTATTTAGCAGACTGCCTGCGGAGCTGGGGAGAGCGGGTGTGAACGGCCAGATGGGTAAATTCTCTGGGAGGACGAACCTTTACACCGGAAAAGCCTGCGTGGGGGTTCCCAGTATCGCTCCAGTACAAAAGGCCGCTTGGCTTCGGAAACCTGGCACGCAGAGTGGGACGTTTAGAAGCATTTACACACATATTCAGGGACAGCCAATAAGCAAAACTACGACCCGGAGATCCCCTTTCCCACTCTAGACCTCAATTCCCGTCTGCATCTGGGAGGGGGACCACTACAGGGACCCCGAGGTAAACGAGAGTAAATGCTATTTTAGGCCAGCCGCTGCTAACTTTACTGGGGGGCTGGCTGGGTCTGTCCTCTGGGTAGTTAGGCGGGGTGCTCTAGCTCTGGCTCTGGGATCGGTAAGGGTGCGTTGGGGAGCAGAAACCAAAGAGTTCGGAGTCTGATCAACCATCTGGCAGAATGTGCGCTGTAGCCTAGACCCCAGGATGCCAGAGCAAAGTTGACGCAGGGATGGGAAACGTGGCAGTGCCTCAGTTCCCCAAGCGCACCAATAGCTTTGGAGCTTACCTTATCTTTCTGACCAGCTCCGGTCTCCTCGGCGGCGCACTTGTTGAGCAGTTTTTTGCCTCCGCAGGTCGTCGGGCTCCAGGTGCGGCCGCCAGAGCACACGCCTCCCGGAGGGTCCCCCGCAGCACCCGCGCTCTCCACTTTGATGAGTCTATGCTTAGGGGAGATGTAGCGCACCTCCGCCGGCGTGGCCGGCCGCCGCTCGCTGCTGCTGCGGTAGAGGTGCGGGGAGCCGGAGGATGAGGACGACGACGCGGCGGCGCCCGCTCCCGCCGCCGCGCAACAGCAGCCCGCAGCACCCGCTGCCGCCGTGAAGGTGCGCTGGCCCCCGCCAGGGTCCCCGCCGCCGCCACCGCAGTAGTCCAGGCGGCACATAGCTCGCAGTTTGCGCAACGACGAACCCGGCCCGTTGTACGGGTCCTCGAAGTCGCGCTCCTTCTGCGCGCGGTAGGCGCGGATGAGGTCACTCGTGCTGCCGCTGTCGTCGGGCAGAGAGCCCGACGAGGCCGAGAAGCAGGCGGCGGCCGACCCACAGGACGCCGAGGACGCCGAGCAGGCCTGCGGCACGGCCTGCGGGGGCTGCTCGCGCCGCTCGCCCCGGCGCCGCTGCTCCCTGTAGTCGGGCCTCGGCGGCTGCGGCGGACTCTTAGTCTTGCTGTTGCCCAAGCTGAAGTACTTGTTCAGCCACTTGGCCATGGCGAAGGGCCGCCTAGGGCCGCGGCGCGCGAGCCCGGTCCGCCGCCGCGGCCATTCGCAGGACAACGCTGTCGCCCAGTCCCGCAACGCCCCTGCCCCTGTGGGGGGCGTGCGGGGCACCCGTCGCCAAGTTCAAGTTCTCGCAGCCGCCGCCTCCTGCCGGCCGCCGCTTGGCTTCGGCCGCTGCTGCACAGCCCTCCGCCCCTGCCGCGCGCCGACCGAGCTTCGGATCTCGCGCCCCGCACAGACGTGTCTCATAGGGCCCCGGGCCGCCTAGAGCGGAAGGCCAGGCGCCCCCCGCCGCGCACGCCCGCACCCAGCGCCCCCACCCTCGCGGAGCGCGCCCCTGCCCCGTGCGAGCCGCGGTCAGCTGCGGGCTTCTCGAGGGCACCCGGGCGAGCCCGGTCCCGCCGCGGGTCGGAAAACAAGCGAACGAATGAGGGAGGCGGCCGGCGCCTGGCGGAGCCCGCGCGCCCCTGCCCGTCCCGGCGGCGCCTGGCTCTGCCGCTGCCTCTGCTGCCGCCTCCCGAGCCGCCGCGTGTGTGACACTCCGCCGCCAGAACCCGCCCTGCGCCGCGGCCCCGCCCTTTCCCGCGGGCCCCACCCCCACCAATGCCCCGCCTCCTCATAGGCCACGCCCCCGCGTGCAGCCAGGAACCTCCACGAGTCACCTCCTGCGGCCGCCTAGGCGCCAGCCCCCGGGTCCTGCCCTAGGGCGCCCGCGTCCTGCGGCTTGGCAGGCCCTGCCTCCCTCCAGCAGGAGCTGCGGCTCTTTGAGGCCAAAGCAGTCAGCACAGCGCGCCGTGCACTCTAGGAATGGATGCCCACCATCGAGGTGGTAGGCGGGCAGGACTAACGCACGACCTCTAGTTGACCGAGAGGACCGTGCAGAGGAGATGCCCTAAATGAGAGTGGCTGCCCCTCTTCTCTTTAAAGGGATAGAGACTCCGGTTCAGCTTTTCCTGCGCCGGGTCTTCGAAAAACTCTTTATGCTAATGAGTATATTAGCAATCCAGATGACGGATCCGGACGGGATAGGCGGCTGGAACCAGGCGGGGCACCAATCCCCGAGCAAGGCTAAGGGGAGGTCGGACTGTTTGCTTACATTTTCACCTTCTAGGAAGTGGGGCTTTAACCCTGTTCACTGCCAACCTAGTGGAACCAGCTATGTAAACATTTAACGCTTAAGGTTGCCGGAGCTGGCGAGGCTCTATTTAATCTAGAGACAGTTTTCCAGATGGAGAAACTGAGGCCCCGAGGTAGATTACATGGATGGACTTGGATACCAGTCCTAAGATCTGGTGGCACTGTGATGATGTAACTTAAGACAATGTAGTTATTATCCAAACTTGAGGAAACCCAGGCCATACGAGTCTGCTCTCAGAGGGGGTAGCAGGAGCCTTGTCAAGACCAAAATACTGCCTGGGAATGAGGTATCTGCCTTCTAGACCTTAGTTCTGTTTGAAAGTTCGATTTGGGCACACCCCACCCCCACTCCAACCCCCCTGAGTACCTCGGAGCTGAAACCTTCCTTCAGAGTGCTGATTTGCCAAAATAGCACACTGTGACCCTGTGTCCATAATTTCACCTATCACCTGTACATTAGTTGAGTTGGGCGCACTGTTTTTCCTGTGTTCTGTAGGAGCAGTAACCTATTGAAGTAGACAGCAAGTCCAGGAACTGCTAGAGCTGGAGGTCAGACTCTCATCCTGAGACTTCGGGTCCTGGTGAGCCACAGTGTTACCTCTTCCAAGTTCTCCCAGTGACCTACCGGACTCAGGCCCCAGAGACACCACGCTAGAGAAAGGCAGACCCAGGACTCTGAAGGTTCTGCTCTCTCTGCTCAGCCACACGTAGTCAGACTACTTGCCTCTCTCGTTCCCTAAGGCCACTTGAGTTTTCCAAACCCCACTGCTACCTGAACCCCAACAATCTCAGATAACATTCCACTTGTTTCTTACCTGAGACCTATTCATTTAGCATCCTTAGGAAATAGTCTTCAACTGTGCACACAGGACAAGGCTGTCTGGAGCATAGGGAGAGGCCCCAGAAGTTGATGCTAAGATGTTTATTTTGGGTATCCCTAGACTTAAATGTCTCAAATTACCCTTTAAATCCTTGCTCTGCTGCATAAGCACTTAATCATCCTGCATGGAGGGAGGCCCCAATTAAGGGGAAAAAAACCTGACTGGCCAGGACATCCTCGTTTTCAGCCCCACCCCCATCCCGCCCCCCCTCCCTTAGGCTTCTAGACTCAGGAAGGAAAGGAGGCCAGATCCTGGCAGCAGGCCAGGCCACCTGGGCCAAGAAAGTCCTCCCCAGGGTCTGGAGGCCTGCTCCCTGCTCCCTGCATGTGTGCTGCACATGGAAACAGGATCTTGCTTTTCTGAAGGTTTAGGAAGAGAAGTTGTATTTCACAACGTATTTTTCACATTCTGCTTTCAGCTGGCCATGGAGTCAGAGTCATCTCTCCTGTAAGGCTTCTTCTGGGCTATAATTTGCAAGCCAGAATTATTGTAATGCTATAGTATTATGCCAAGAACTTCCAGAGTCCCTGTGTAACTGCCTGGCCCCTAAACACTGTATATAATTAACCCCAGTCAGTACCCCTGAAATCTGATCTTATTCCTGGGTTCCCGATGGGCTGGCTGGCCTAAAGTGGTGTTTACTCGATACAAGCAAGATGTCTGTGGGTGTCTTCCTTTGCGAACATATAGAGACACACCTTCAGAGATGGAGTCAGAAATAGTAATTCTGAGGAGAAACAGAAAATCTTCAGGAAGATAGTGGAGACGCCTGTCCTAACATCCTGCCCTCCCAGTGTTTCAGGGAGCCAATGCTTGTAAATCATCAGAGTAGCCAGAAGATGGGCTCTCTCTCTCTCCAGCCACAGCTTCTGGGGTTCACAGAGGAGAAACTGGGACTGGTGACAGAGAAACAGAGTCAAGAGGAACAGCTACGATTGCTAACCCTTTTCTGGGTGTCACAAACCCCACCCTATGTCATGCTGTAAATAAAGTCTCCCCCACCCTGTCAGAGATCTGCTCTACTGCCGAGTTCTACTGCTAACCCTTGGTTTGACATTGACACCTCCTTTGACAAGATACCTGGGATTACATTGAAGAATGAGTAGCATTTCGATTTTTTTTTCTTAAAGACAGGGCCTCATGTAGTTCAGGCTGGCCTCAAACTCGCTATCTTGAGGCCGACATTGAATTGTTCTCCCTGCCTCCATTTCTCAAGTACTAATATTACAAGGGTGCCGCTATAGGTGACCATTGTTTCTATGAATGGGCCTCAAGGACCTCACCCTTCACTTGTTTAATGTGGAGCCTATGGTCTTTCCCCCTGTTTAGCTCGCTTAGGCCTTTTGCAATGGCTCTTGGATGGTGAAGGCAGGAAGATTGAAAGCTCAAAGGCATACCGGGCTGCAGAGTGACTTTAAGGCCTATTGGAACTTCATCTCAAACAAAACAAAACAACACCCCAAACCAGGAAGAGGCAGGGGGATTTAGGCAGAGGTCTCAGCATTAGCCAAAGCAGAGATTCAGGACAGGACACGGGGGAAGCCCCTGGAACAACTAGTGGGCAGTGTAGTGTGAGCATCTAAGGATTTGTGAGGGATGGGAAATGGTGCGTAACAGGGCAAAGATGGACTGTCCGTTAGAAAGAGCTCTGCTTCCAGACTAGAAAAAATGGAATTTCATCTTTACATAGTGGGGGGGGGAGGGATCATTTGTGATCTTTGCTAAAATAAGGAAATTCCCTATTTTTTTCCTGCATTTTATGAACATCATTTGGGGGAGCCCCATGCAGGATGCACTGGTGGGATAAGCCATAAGGTAGGCAGAGCAGTCACTTAGCTTTTCTTACCCCATTATTGCATTTGCCTATGCATGCTTTTAAATATTAAAAAAAAAAATGTCACCAGGCTGACATCTAGTACACAGAAAGTGCTCCCTCGCTCTGGTTGAATGAATAACGAACACTGCAGTAATGGAAGAATGCTAGGTAATAGACTCTACAGGACTCCCAGACCGCTGGCTTGGGCCACTTGTTAAACTGAGCAGTCCTTGCCTGGTGATAGAAATGTTGTAGGAGAAACAGAGGAGTTGTTTAAAGGAAATACGTGGCTAAGGCACAAATGAACTCGTTTTTCTTCTATTGCTGGGCTAAAGCACCATGACCAAGGCTACTTACAGAGGAGTGGATTATTTTGTCTTATGATCCCAGAGGGATGAGTCCCTGAGGAGGCGAGGAGGCCCGGCAGCAAGAAGCAGGCATGGCAGCCAGAATGGGCAGCTGAGAGCTCACATCTTGAGCCACAAGCACGAAGCAGAGAGCAAAGTGACAGGAGGCCTTTTACCCTCAAGCCTACCACCCGTGAATTACTTCCTCCAGCAAGGGCTCCTCACCTCCACCTCCCCAGCAAGCACTACCAACTGGAGGCTAAGTGTTCAAATGCCTAAGACTACAGAGGCTCGTATACACAACCTGCATAACAGACACACGTTTAGGGCTGGAGTCTGGTTAGCTGCACGGATCTGTGGCAACTGTCCAGCCTCCTTGACCCTTTCCTTCCTACTTAGACATCCCATCAGTTAGGAGTCTCTGGCCTGGATTACTGCATAGTTTTTCTACTTCTGTCTCAACACAGAAGCTGCCAGCCTATAACATTAACCTAAGTTTGCTTATGTCCCTCCTCTGCTCAAATCCTGGAGACTGAATCCCACCCCCTAATAGTAAATGCCAAAAATCTTTACAGTGGCCCATGAGCTCTCACATGCCCGAGTTCCTGCCCTTATCATAGCCTCTCCTCTCTACAGTACCAGGATGCTACTCTGCTGCCTGGACCCTTCCTCTGCTTATACTGTGTTCCCAGCACCACCCCCATACCCACACCATGCTCACCCCTGGTGTCCTTCAGGTTTTTATTTAAATGTCATATGCTCAGTGAGGCCTCCCTTGAGAGCATTGTCTACAAGTGCAGTCACAGAACTGGATGTCGCCCCTTCCTCGATTTATTTGAGTAAATAAATCCATCTCACCCACTCATCCACTCCATCTTACCCACTGCATATTTACTTAGTTTTCTTATTTACTTTTTATCTTGCCCCGCTATGGTTAGAGGATCTTTGCCCTTCTGTTCACTGCCTTTCCAGTATCCAGAATAGTGTCTGGCACCGTAGGTACACAAAAAATTCCTGTCTTTTGGATGAATGGGCGAATTGTGCAGAAGAGCTATAGTTTGGTATTCCTGTCTGCATCTGTCTTCTAGTGGCTGTTCTTGGTCTGGAGGTGGGAACATGTCAAACTCAGGGTGATACAGAGATATATTTCAGATACATGACATGCCATCTCTATTTTCCCTCTACTACTGAGCTATCTGCCTACTCCTATTTTTACTTTATATTTTAAGACAAGGCAGGGGTTGGACTTGTAATCCTCCTGCCTCTTGTGAAACATTTCCTCCTTCAAGGAAGTTCCTTAAGCAGGAAAGTAAGCAGCTCAAACTAGCTTCAGGAAGTCCCTGAAACTGACCAGATTCACTAGCCCCTCCCTGCCAGAGTAAGCAATAAAAGCTGGGAGTCTCCCACAGAGGAAGTGAAACTGAGCTGGGAAGAAGACTCTTAGCAAAAACAGTTTCGAAGATCCAGAGACTAGCCAAGCTGCCTGGTGGAGGCTTAGACCAACTGAGACATTGAAGGGAGCAAGCGGAGCTGCAAAGAAGACCCTGAGACCAGATCAGCGTCTGGGAGAAGGAGAAACCAGCTAAGCTGCTTGACAGAGGTTTAGACCAAGGCCACTTGGAAAGGGCACTCTCCAGCCTGTTGTGCAGTCTTCAGGCTCCACCATCCAGTCTTTGTGGACTGTCACCCATGCTGGGGTGGGCTTTGGTGATGCCGCTGTCTTTGAGTCTTTTCTGCTCCTATCTCAGCCATGGCCCTGTAAATAATGCCAATAAAACTCACTGGTTCACCAAATTGGGCTTTGGAGTTATCTAGACTTTGGTCTGTCTTGAGTTCCCTTATCTGGAATGAGTAGACACGTGTGTTACACTTCCCTGGGGAACGTCTTTTCACACAACAACCTCCCAAGTAACTGGGGTTATGGGTCTGCACCATACAGCATTTACAGCCTAGATTATTAGTGACCTTCCAATATTAGCTTTAATGCTTGTCCTGGACATTAGATCTCCTGGACTTACAACATTCTCCTGCCCCTGCCTTCATTCTGATTCCTGTTTCCATGGATTTTACTTTAAAAAAAAAAAAAAAAAAAAAAAAAGATTTCACATAAACGTGAGATCTTGTAATATTTGCATTTCTATGTTTTCCAGATTCATCTGTGTTGTGTTAACAGCTGGCACGATCTCTGCATGTATTTCTCTGCATTTGTGTTCCTGTGTGTGCACATGTATGTGGGATATGTGTGTGGTGCATTTGAAGGCAGGAAGTCCATATAGAGCATCTTGTTCAATCACTCTCCATTTTATTTTTTTGAGACAGGGTATCTCATTGAGCCTGGAGCCAATCCAACTCCAGTGTCTGGCCAGCAAGTCCCAGAGATCATCTGCCTCCTTATACTGAGGTTTCAGGGATGTACTGCTAATGCCTGGCTAATGATGTGGATTGTGAGAACCCACGGCTCAAGTCCTCAGGGTCTCCATCCTAAGCATGTCACCGACTGAGCTTCCTGTCCCCACACCTCTCTGAGACAGGGTCTCATATGTACCGTATGAACCAGTGGCTGGTCTGGCTCTTACTATGTAGAGCAGGCAGGCTTCCAACTCCCAGACAATCCTCCTGCCTCTGTCTGTTGGGTGCTTAGGTTATAGGCACATGTTATCACATCTAACTTTTGTTTTGTTTTGGAGACAGCATCTCATGTATCCCAGCTCAGCCTCAAACCTTGCTCTGGAGCCAAGGTTGGCCTTGAACCCCTGAGAGCTCCTGGGCAGAGCATCTCACCCTGTGTCCCAGCTCATTACCATCTTACCCGGGCTACGTCCGTACCACCGCTTCTTGTGAGCAATACTGCAAATGGGCACTGGAGTGCAGACATCTTTACAGGGAGGCAGTTTCGTTTTATTTGTATCTATACCGGCAGAGGAATTGCTTGACTATGTAATGGCACTAATTTTAATAAATTTGGAAGAACCCCTGTGTGTTTTTCCATGATGATTGTACCAATTTCAATCCTGTCTGCAGAATCCCTTTTCTTTACAGCTTCTCCTATACTTACGACTTCTGACCTTTCTGATCATGGCCATCCAAACCGGTATGAAGTGACAGCTCACTTTGGTTTTAATTTTCATTTTCTTGTTGATTACTGATTTTAAACACCTTTTTCTACTTACAATGGCCTCCCCTACCCCACCTCACCCCACCCCACCCCTGTCTTTGAAAACAAAGCAATTTGAGCCTTTCGCTCCTTTTTAATTGGGTTACTTGTTTTTGCTACCAAGTTGTGTCTGTTTGGGATACTAATCCCTTTTCAGGCATATGGTTTGCAAACATTTTGACTGTGTGTGTGTATGTATGTGTACGTGCGTGTATTTGGTGTGTGTTCAGGTACATGTATATGTAGAAGCAGAGGTTGACAGTGGGTATCTTTCACAAATGGCCTCTGTTTATTTATTTATCTATTTATTTATGATTAAGTGATTTTTTTTTTTAATTTTTATGTGTCTGAGTATTGCCCTGCCTGTTAACTCTGAACACCACATGCATGCCTGGTACACTTGGAAACCAGAGCGGTCATCAGATCTCTGAACCTGGAGTTGAAACTGTTATGAGCGGCTACCTACGTGCTGGGAACCAAACCCAGGTTCTCTACAAGGGCAACAGGGCTCCTACAGCTGAGCCATTTCCTCAGCAATTCCCCACCTTTTTCTTTTTCTTTTTTTTTTTTTTTTAAACAGACTCTCACCGAGTAGATAAAGCTAACCTCGGAGACCTACCAGGTTAAGGGCCTTTGCCACCATGTCCAGCCTCAAGGTCTCTCATTAAGCCTGGAGCTCACTGACTAGTTAGGTGGCTGGCCTGTGAGCTGTGGAGATCCACCTGTCTTTTCCCTGCCCCGCCTCTCTAGCCCAGGAATTACAGATGCAATCTAAACAGGCACCTGGCTTCTACTCTGGGGATTTGAACTCAGGTCCTCCTGCTCTGGAAGTGAGAACTGCTGGTGGAGCCATCTCTCCCGCACTGCCTTTTCATAGTCTTTCCTTCACTGCGCAGCAGCTGAATTTTCAGTCTGATGTCATCTCTTTGGTTTATGTTTGCTTTTATGGTTGGAGCTTTTAGAGCAGCGCCTCTCAGCCTTCCTAGTGCTTCGACCCTTTAATACAGTTCCTCATGCTGTGGTGACCCCCAACCATAAAATTATTTTTGTTGCTACTTCATTACTTCATTACTGTAATTCTGCTACTGTTGTGAGTCATAATGCAAACGTTTTGGGAGATTGAGGGTTGCCAGAGGGGTCATGACCCATAGGTTGAGAAATGCTGTTTTAGAGCGGCATCCAAAAACCTCATTACCAAGGTCAATACCAATGACCTTCTCTATTAAGCTTTTATAGTTTCTTACATTTAGGCCTTTAATCTATTTTGAGTTTGGTGTGTGTGTGGTGTGTGTGTGTGTGTGTGTGTGTGTGTGTGTGTGTGTGTCTGGTATAAGACAAGAGTCTAATTCCATTCTTTTGCACATAGATATCCAATTTTCCTAACACCATTTATAGAAGACATCGTCCTTTCTCCGTTCTGTATTCTTGCTGTCCTTGTTGAAAGCCACTGTAGACGCTTGGGTTTATTTCTGGGCTCTCCATCCTGTTCCCTGGTCGGATATGTCTGTTTTTCTGCCAGTACCACACTGTTTTCACTTGCTGTGTTTTTGAAGCAGATGCATCTGGGGTCCTGTTCCCAGACCCTGTCTCTCAGAGGAAGCTGACTGTGACTCATTCCTACCTCCCCAGCATCAGGAGGGGGCTCTAGGAAGGTTGTGGCTTCCAAGTAGCCCCTTCCCCAGAAGTCCCAGTCCTGCTGATTTGCAAGCCTGTCCCTTGTGATATTACTGAGCCAGCCACTTCTTCCACATCAGGTACAGCTAATCTTAGGAATCTCATTATGAGTCCGAAGATAATCCTCTATATCTAGATTAAAGGCTGTGTTTTGACCATTACTGTGCATCGAGCATTGAACCGACAGCTTAATTGAGCTGTTTATGCCGCTGCCTTGATCTCTTCCCAGAGAATTTACAACTAATTCCAAGTGTCTCTGTGAATTAAGTGGGCCTCTCCCAACATGCTTTGCCTGTTGCTTGCTTGTGCCAAATCCCACTTGTCCTTGTGTTACCTAATTATGGGCTCTGGCTTGTAGCTGTCTCTGGCCAGTGCCACTTCCAGCCAACTCCCTCCCTGAGATGACCATTAATGATACAGCCCTCCATAGGATCATGCCTCAAAACAGCATAAAAGGGGGTAGTAGAAGTGAAGACTGGGGTGCAGCAGAAAAGACCTAAATCACACTGACCCCTTTGAAGTCACCTCCTGGCAGCTAAATGACAGCAACCCTCCATTGAAGAAGACTATGCAGCCCAGCGCTGCTAAGTGTAATGAAGGAAAGCACTCCAGGCTGGGCCTAAGACTCCCTATCCCTTACCTTGATCCATAGTCTGATTCCCTATGGGACTACTGGACCTTAGTTTTCCCATCTATAAAATGGAAACTGACAGGCCATTTTCGACTTACTTTTATTTATGTGTATGTGCTTGTGCAGGTGTTCACAGCCCCAAAGCGGGCAGCAGATCCCCTGGAGCCGGAGTTACAGGCAGTTGTGAGCCACCCAACATGGGTGCTAGGAACCAAACATGGGTCCCCTGCAAGAGCAGTATGCACCTTTAAGAGCTGTGCCATCTCTCCAGTCCAGGTTTTTTTATGCAGTAGTTCAGAGAAGTCACAGAGTAAGGGGAAGATAATCTAGAAAAGCAAACAATGAAGGACTGCCATCAGCTAGCTGGGGCACGCTTAGGGGTGTCAAGCATTTGTGGTTTGTCTAAACATCATGTTTTACTGGGTGTTTTTTTTTTATTTTTTTTCTTCTGACCTAACTCCAAGTCCGCTTTGAGAAGACTCAGTCCCCCTTGCCAGACTCTACTGAGGATGCAGACAAAAGCAGAGATGTTCAGTGCTGGCTTACAATCACCCAGAGAACTTGTGAAGCATCAAGAATTAGTTTTAATCCAGACCATTGGGTCAGAATTTATATGGGCTGCTTTAGGTGTGGTTTGCTTGTGTCAGATAAGGTCTCATGTAGTCAAGACTACCCTCAAAATTACTACATAGTCAAGGATGACCTTACACTTTTTTTGTTTTGGTTTGGTTTTTGGTTTTTTGAGACAGGGTTTCTCTGTGTAGCCCTGGCTGTCCTGGAACTCACCTTGTAGACCAGGCTGGCCTTGAACTCAGAAATCCACCTGCCTTTGCCTCCCAAGTGATGGGATTAAAGGCTTGCGACACCACACCCAGCTGACCTTACACTTTTTTATGTTCTATCTCTTGAGCATTGCAATTACAAGCCGGCATCACCATGCCTGCCTGTCTTTGAGTGTGTGGGGGTTCCCCCTTCCTCCCTCTTTCCCTCCCTCCTCCCTCCCTCTGTGTGTGTGTGTGTGTGTGTGTGTGTGTGTGTGTGTGTGTATGTCTGTCTTTGTTTTGTACTTCCTAAGTGTATATAGTATACAGTCAAGTTTGAAACAAACAGATCAGAATGCATGGTGACTTCCAACTGAGGACCTTGGACCAGCACCTTCCCCAACCTGAGACAGATTAGAAAAGCAAACTCTTGCAGTGGAAGCCCTTCAGATCCTCTGAAGTAGAATCTGGAGTCTTATGGTCCTGTAGGTCATTCTGATGTATGCCAAAGAGTCAGTGGGGCCAAAATATCTTGGAGGTCCCTTGTACAAAATGGGATTCTTTACTTAAGGCTAGATCCCAGAAGAGCTGGAGAAGCAAATGACTGGCAGAGACTGGTAGGGGCGGGAGGCATCTTTATGAGCAAACTGCTTGCAACTGATGACGATAGCAGGATCTGTGAGATTGCCAGTTGGCCTGGCAAGGCACATACTTGTAATCCCAGCACTTGGGAGACAGAGGTAGGCAGAATATATCTGTGAGTTCGAGGCCAGCCCAATCTGTGTAGTGAGTTCCAGACCAGTCAGGACGGTACAACTTCGGGTTTTCAGTCATCAACGTCAGTCTGATGGTAATCTTGAAGGCTACCATGGGCATCCGAGACTTATTGAGACAGACAGTGGTGGCACAGGCCTGTAATACCAGCATTTAGAAGGCAGAGGCAGGTAGATCTCTGAGTTCTAGGCCAGCCTAGTCTATGGAATGAGCTCTAGGACAGACAGGACCACACAGAGAAACCCTGTCTTGAAAAACCAAAACCCAAAACACACCAAAAAGAAGAAGAAGAAGAAGAAGAAGAAGAAGAAGAAGAAGAAGAAGAAGAAGAAGAAGAAGAAGAAGAAGAAGAAGAAGAAGAANAAGAAGAAGAAGAAGAAGAAGAAGAAGAAGAAGAAGAAGAAGAAGAAGAAGAAGAAGAAGAAGAAAAAGAAAGAAAGAAAGAAAGAAAGAAAGAAAGAAAGAAAGAAAGAAAGAAAGAGAAAGAAAAGAAGGTAGAAAGGAAAGAAGGATGGGAGAAGGAAGGAAGGAGGACGGGATGGAGGGAGGGAGGGAGGGAAGGAAGGAAGGAAAGAAGGAAGGAAGGAAGAAAGGAGAGAAAAATGATAAGCAATAAGTTTAGTTAGGCCAGGAAGAAGCAGGAGTAGGCCAGCAAGGATGGGTTCATGGATGTGGGTCAGACAACTTAGAGGCCTGGCACAAGGAGCCGTGGAGCCCATGGACCAAGAAGTAATCATGTCCAGAAAAGAACCAGACCTGATAGAGGTAGAGAGAATATCATCCCAGGAAGTCCCAGGGCTGAGGAGGCAGGGGCAGACATTGCTTCTGTCCTGTTTCAGAGTAAGCCCAGTGGAGGCTGGCAGCAACCAGTCGTCAGAGCGAGAGACGAAGGGTATGAGGACTGTGCTCGCTACATGTGTTTTACGAAGTAAGTGGCAATCAGGAACGGAACAGCTTTCTTCTGCAGCTGAGACAGATATCCACAACTCTAGAGAGTGGCACCATCAGGTTTTCTTGTATGGGGTCTCAGCCACAGATGGATTAGTCGGGGAGACCAGGTGCCCAGACTATGTGCCTTCTGTCCTCTAGAGCGTCTGGAGGATAGACAGTGGGGGCTTCATATGATTCATTTCTACCCACCCCAGGGATTCTCTCAGGGCCTGCAGATGCTAGGCCCTAAGCAATGGTGTGTGGGACTAAATCCCATTGAGAACCATCACTTTGCAGCTTCTAAATAGGAGCTCTCACCTTGGACCTCAATAAAACACACCACTAAGAATCCAGATGGTCTGCATGTGGAAGAGTATTTTTATCCTTGTAGAGCCCTGCAGACTTTCTCCCCCTCCCCTCCCTGCCACATCCTCCTGCCTGAGTAGCCCAAATATTAGACCCTCACCACTTCCCACCCAAGGTTCCTCATGTACACTGTCAGAACAGATGAATAAGGACCCCAGGCACGATAGCACACACCTATAATCTTGGCACATGAGAGATAGAGATAGAGGGATCAAAAAGTTCAAAGCTAGCCTGAGCTACATAGCCAGCTAGCCTGAGCTACATAGCCAGCTGGGCAAAACCTAGGCAGCGTAAGCTCTGAAAGAGAGAAAGAAAGAGAAGGTGAGGGGTAAAGCATAAACGAGCAGAGAGAGACACAAAGATACTGCACATCTGGGGGCTGCAGAGACAGCTCAGCGGGTAAGAGCGCTGACTGCTCTTCCAGAGGTCCTGAGTTCAAGTCCCAGCAACCACATGGTGACTCACAACCATCTGTAATGGGATCCGATGCCCTCTTCTGGTGTGTCTAAAGACAGCTACAGTATACTCATATACATAAAATAAATAAATCTTTAAAAAAAATAAAACAAACAAAACCTGGGGAGGAGTCTGTGTGTTCCTATAACCCAATGCTGGAGGAGAGACAGGTCTGTGGGGCTCACTGACTACGTGCTATATCTGTATCAATGAACTTCAGATCAGTGAAAGACAGCCTCAAAAACTAAACATGAAGGCCTCGAGAGACGGCATGCAGATTATTTTTTTATCAACTTGACCCAAACTAGAATCGTTTGGTGAAAAGGATTCTTGATTTGAGAAGATACCTCCATCAGATTGGCTTTAGTCAGGTCTGTGATGTGTTTTCTTGATTAATGGTTGATGTGCAAGGGCCCCAGCCCAGGGAAGCTGAATCTGGTTTGTGTAGGAAAAGAGAAGAGCAAGCCAGTGAGCAGCACACACTCCTTCATGGCCTCTGTTTCAGTTCCTGCCTCTCTGTCTCTGCCCAGAGTTCCTGTCCTGACTCTTCTCAATTGATGAACTGTGACCTAAGACTCGTAAAATGAAATGAACCCTCTTCCTCCCCAAGTTGTTTTTGGTTAGTGTTTTATCACCCTCTCCCTAAACCTAACTAGAACAGATGACTCAGAAATGAAGGGGTTTGCCACCAGTGCTGTGTTCAATCCCCAGGACCCACATGCAGGAAGGACAGATTGCTGGTGTGCTGGGTCCCTGCCATGCTGTACAAGAGGAGGTTAAAGTACAACTGTGTGGGGTCACCTGTGTCCTTTCACCTTCACAAGGGCTCCAAGAATCACACTGAAATCATTAGGCTTTAGTATATATGTATGTATGTATGTATGACGTTTTTAAAGATTCATTTTTATTATATATATTTTGTCTGCATATATGTCTGTGCACCATGTGTGCGCAGTACCCAGGGACTCCAGAAGAAGGTGTCAGACTTGGAACTAGAGTGACAGGTAGTTATGAAGGGCCATGTGGTTGCTGAGAACTAAACTCTGGTCCCCAGGAAGAACAGCCAGTGCTCTTTTTTTTTTTTTTAATTTTCTTTATTTACATTTCAAATGCTATCCCAAAAGTTCCCTATACCCCACCCACTCCCACTACTTGGCCCAGGCCTTCCCTTGTGCTGGGTC
>NC_034595.1:162270-164573 GCF_900095145.1 Mus pahari
CTCTTAGACTTGAGCTTTGTACAAGGAGATAAGAATGGATCGATTCTCATTCTTCTACATGATAGCCGCCAGTTGTGCCAGCACCATTTGTTGAAAATACAGCCAGTGCTCTTAACCACTGAGCCATCTCTCCAACCCAGGTGCTCAGGCGTTAGCGCCACTTCGACTCTCTAGTGTCCTAAGGTGCAGAAAGTAGCCGATCGGAGTCTCTAGATGTTGTGTGACAAAACTTTTCCTAGAGAGACACTACACGCAGATCCACTCTTCCCAGGCAGAGAACCCATCACAGACCAAAGTATGGATACAAAGCCCAGCTTGGTGTAGCAGTGAGTTTTCATTGGGGTTACTTACCAGAATATGGATGAGGAGTTACTTATGGGAGCAGAAATGATTCAAAGATAGCTGCATTATCAAGGCCCACCCCAGCCTGGTGACAGCTCACACAGCTGGGGACCTGGAGCACACTGCACAGCCTGCAGGCAGCTCCATAGGTTGCAGAGTGTCCTTCCCAGGTGTCTCAGTTGGTCTAAGCATCTTCCAGGCAGCTTGGCTGGTTTCTGTTTCTTCCAGGCAGCTGGCCTGGTCTCTGCTGTCTTTTGCAACTTTTCTTGCTGGGCGTCCTCTTTGCAGCTCAGCTTCACTTCCTCTGAGGGGGAGTCTCAGCTTTTATTGCTTACTCTGGCAGGGAAGGAGCTAGTGAATCTGGTTAGTTTTAGGGACTTCCTGAAGCTATTTTGAGCCATTTACCTTCCTGCTTTAGGAGTGTCCCCGCAGAATAGAGCGTTTCAATCTCACAGGAAACTGTTATCCAACAGGAGTAAATGCCCTCTTTGGAAGCCTGGGCAGAATTTCTCTCGTATGCTTTGAGTCTGAGTTCCTAAAGCCCAGCCTGAAGCTCCACTTTCTTGTTAAGGCATAGTCTTTTATTAACATATAAACTCCATGGCTATTTCCACTTGCTCCCATTTGCAGACATTTTTGTGGTGGTATAGCCGTTTTATGTTATTATTAGGCACTGACCTCAGGAATTTGCTTTCCCAACAGACCAATTTTGCTATTATATAAAGTGGCACATCTACCTCAGCCCACAGTGTAGGTCAGCAGTGCCTAAACCACTCCAAGGAAGCTGGCTCATTATAGCTCGAGGGGAACCTACATTTTCACATGATTCTGCCCTCCTAGGTACTCTAGAGAGAGAGGAACCTGCTCCCCTCAGGCAGCAAAAACAGATTCCATGATGGATCATTTGAAACTAGACACATAGCTCATGTGGCCCCTCCCATTAGTGGACAAGTAGCTCTCTGGTTGGGCCAGGAGAGCATGCATGACATGTGTGGACTAATACTGAATCCTTCAAGATATTCACAAATGACCAACCCCAATAAAGAGAGCCTTGGCCTCCACCCAATTCCCACTGTAAGATCCATAAAAACCCATTGTCCAGGGCTCCAAAGTTATTTCTCCCTTACACTCTGTGTAGCTCTGGCTGTCCTGGAATTCAGTCTGTAGATGAAGCTGGCTTCAGAGATCTGCCTGCCTCTCTCTTCCTAGTGATGGGATTAAAGGTTTGTGCCACTACCACCAGCAGCCAAGGCAACTCTTATAAAAGAAAGTATTTGATTGGGGGCATACAGTCTCAGTGGGTTGATTCATTATCATCATGGTGTTGGTGGGGGGGGGGGTAGCAGGTAGGGAGGCACGGTGCTGGAGAAGTAGCTGAGAGCTTACACCTGATCTATGAGTTGTAGGAGAGAGAGAGAGAAAGACAGACAGAGACAGAGAGACAGAGAGACTGGGCCTGGCTTGGGCTTTTGAAACCTCTAAGCCCACTTCCAATGACACTCCATGGGGGGGGGGCATTCTTGTTCAAACTACTACCAGTGGCTTTGGCATCACTTGATTATCAATCATCGGGACTTTACCACCCTGAGGTAAGCTCATGAAGAGGCAGGAAGAACTTCCTCACATTCAAAGGACCCACATCAAGCGGGCATGGGGTGTTGGCTCCTGTCTTCTACTTTGTTGTTTGAGGTGGGGCCTCTCATTGGGTGTGGAACTCCAAGCTAGATAGCTGGTGAGCTTCTAACTACTCTCTGCCTCTCCTTTCCCACAGGAGTTCTGGGATTATAGATATCAGTTCCACGCCCCCCCCCACCTCCACACCCCCAGTTTTTCATGGGTCCTTGAGCTTCATGGAAGAGGGATAATAGCTTTGCTTTTCTGACGTCCCAACTCCTCCTATCAGGTTTGGATTGGGTCTGGCCCTTCATATTATTATTAAAAGGACCTGTTAAAAACAAAAA